>NW_021319682.1:9765182-9788183 GCF_001605985.2 Dendrobium catenatum | reverse complement strand
CTAAGATTTGGAGGACACAAAGTAATTTTTGTTAGTAAAGCCTATTAGAAAAATTACTTGTCTCGCTATAAGGAACCTTTATCCTATTTATAACTTCATAGATTTTGTATTTTTAGCATTTTTTTGATCAAATTTGTGTTTTCATTATCGAAAAATATGAATAATTTTATGCTCATACTTCATAACTTTTGTATGTTATAAAGATCTATATTATAAATGTTTTGAGTATTTATTTGAAATTTTTCATAAGGTAATTTTGAAAATATAGTGATTTTTATCTATCTAGAAATTTATTTTGACCTCTGAAAATAATAATATAGTACAATAAAAGTCTTAAAATATTATTTTATATAATCCCCAATAATTTGGTAATTTTTTGAAAATATAAATTTTTGCTTAATAGGATTCTTTGTTGTATATCATTATAACATTTTGACATCTTTTTAATTAAACTTAATTATGCATTATTTACTGCAATACATTCAAAATAGATGTGGATATTTGCTTGAGTAATAGTTGGTTGCTATTATTGTTATACTATTGTGATAATATTGTGCGAGTGTGAAATAAAAAAAGTAAAGACTAGTTGACCCATTGGTTATAAACTGATTGACATGTACATGATGGTGGGCTAACAGGCTTTCATTTAAATATTATTATTTAGTGTTATCTTCTACTAATTCATGTGATATACTAATTGGGAATTATAAGTAGATTATTATTGTGCTAACATGTAAAAAGTGATGACTATATTTACTAAACCAACGATTTACTAACACTGAAAAACATCACAATAGATAGGACTTCTTAATTATTTAGTGTGACTACTAAAATACATGTTTTGAGTATTGTTCTTATCATTGTATGAAATTATTATTACTACACAATTTTTTTTTTTGCATTATTCTACTTGTTTGCCTCTACCACTTAGGGACTTTTTATATTACTATATATTAATATAATATCTACTATATTATTATATATATATATATATATATATATATATATGTTATTTGATACTACTGATCCATTATACTAATATTAAGCATGTGACATACTTAGCACGTGATATAGAATAATTGGATAGCATGTGTACATTAGTATATGATTTTCTTACATTAATTTAATTTTGACAGTCTTTATCGATATTTTGATTTGATATGCTATATGATTTATGTACTGATTGGTATTAGTGATATGATGTTTGCTTTTGGATTTGACACTCATACTGGTTTAAAACTTTTCTAGCTTTCGTATCGTAGTGTTTTATTGTTTACATATTCTTCTGCTACTATTTTTTATATTTAATATTTTTGTATAGATTCGGTGATCATATGGATGTAACTGATATGATTTGACAGTTGATAATCATATTACTTCTTTACCGTGCTTTGAGATCAGTTGTCAAGATTTTTCAGTTTTTATTTTTTTTAGTTATTCATTTGTACTTGGGACATATAGTTATGAAATGATTGTGTAGATATTAAGTATTGTATATGATTTTTGGGAATGAATACATATGTTTACATTAATGGTTTAAATTATGTAATATGTTTTACTATTTATTATCGGTAGATGATATTAGATAGCTCATGTGTTGATTATTAACAGATAAATGAATAATTCTTTCAATTTAGATTTTGGGGCAACACAATTTAAACCTTGGTTGAACTTTCCTGAGACTTCATTGAACCATGTTCAAAAGTTATGTCAACCCCATTCATTCATACTTATATATATGTTCAAACCTATTTTTGAGCAGAGTTTAAACAATATTCGAGCATAGCCTAAATTCTTTTTTCATATGTTCTTGAGCTTGATTGCAGCTTGTTTGAATATTATCCGAGATGTACTCGAGTACGTCAATTTTGATTGTGTAGGACATACAAAAATAATCTTTAGTCAAAAGTAGTGGTATGTTAACCTAAAATGTATTTTAATATTTATTTTCTCATCTTATTTTTTCAAGTTCAGCTATCATACAGCATAAAAAATTAAATATCCCTTTCACTAACTGTTCAAGCGGCAAAAAATATAGATTAACTATGTTTTCATCTGCATATTTGTTTTATTTTTGGTGCCTATGGTGCTTAGGTGTCCCTGACTATAATGCCACAAGGTTTTGAAAGCCAATAAAGCATTTAACATTTATAATTAATAATTTGTTATTTTAATGGACCATTAATGCCATTTTTCTTTAATTATGATGAAGAGGTCAAATTTTAATAAATTGTATAAATTACATTGGAAAATATTGATTGGATTCGATACATGCTTTCTCTCTCTCTATATATCCAATCAATTTCATGCAATGTCGGTAATTAAATCTTTTTATGGATGAGTGTTATTTCATTTCATCTTGTCTTCTTCCTAGAAGTTCTACGAAACTTAGTTGAGTTCGCTAGTTAATGCCATTTTGGAAGCTCTCGTAAAGTACTTATGGGCATTCAAGTCATTTCATCCAAGCACAAATTACAATTTTCGGCCATTATAACCAAGGAAAAGAAAAATCTAATGAAAAAGCCTGTTTCTAAATACTTTTTGGACAAACGTAGAATTATTTATTTATCTTATTCTCTATCATGTTGTTTAGAACGTGGTAATTGTCACTGTTGTGGACAAATGCAATGCATTACAAGTTGTAAAGACATTGAAATTCCCGTATTGAATCTGTTTTGTATGGCTTGACCACCCAGTTGGGAAACAAAAAAAATATAGCAAGCACTACCATTTGTTAAGGCACATAAAATAATTAGATTTAATTTTTATCTATTATTTTCTCACAACAAGAAGTTTAAATTTCTAAATGTTGTCCTTTAAAAAAGAATTCAGTACCAAATAGTACAAGTGAGGATTTCAGGAGTGTGAGATGTCCGATTTGCAAATTAATTTCATCGATATTTTCTAAATAAAATGATTTATTTTATACATATTATTGTCTAATTTTTGTAATCCTAAAATGATTTATTTGAGATTTATACTATATAATTTATTAAATGAATATTATATTAATATTATATTATATTATATTAAAATATCCTAAGTCACTAAAACATTTTAAAAGGCCTTTATTCTTCTTTTTTTTCGGCAACAGAGACTTGAGTTTGATATGATTTTAGAGAAATGAAAGGAGAGAGAGAAATTAGAAGCTGTGATTTGGAGGCCACTGAGCAATTTTTGTCTGTCAAGCCTGTAGGAAAATTTGCTTGTCTCGCTATAAGGAATCTTTACCTTTTTTAATTTCATAGATTTTATATTTTTAACATTTTTCTGATCAAATTTATGTTTCCATTACCAAAAAATGCGAATAATTTTATAAACTTTCATCTCATAACTTTTTTTTATGTTATAGAGATCTAGATTACGAACGTTTTGATTATTTATTTAAGATTTTTCAGAAAGTAATTTTGAAAATACAATGATTTTTATCTATCCAAAAATTTATTTTAACCTCTTAAAGTAATAGTATAGTATTATAAAAGTCTTAAAATATGATTTTACATAATCCCCAATAATTTGATAATTTTTTGAAAATGTGCATTTTTCTCTATTACGATTCTTTGTTGTATACGGTTATAACATTTTGACATCTTTTTAATTAAACTTAATTATGCATTATTTACTATATTGCATTGAAAATAAATGTGGATATTTGCTTGAGTAATAGTTGGTTGCTAGTACTGTTATACTATTGTAATAATATTGTGCATGTGTGAAACAAAAAAGTAAAGACTAGTTGGCTGATTGGTTGGAGACTGATTAACTTGTACAGGATGGTGGGCTGACGGACTTTCTTTTAAATATTGTTGTTTGGTGTTATCTTCTACTAATTCATGGGATACATTGGTTGGGAGTTATAAAGAGATTATTACTATGCTGATGGGTAAAAATTAACGACTCTATTTACTGAGCCAATAATTTACTAACATTAAAAAATATAATGATAGCTAGGACTTCTTAATTGTTTAGTGTCAATACTAAAATGCATGTTTTGAGGCATTATTCTTATTATTGTATGGAATGATTATTACTGCATGTATTTACTGTTATTGCATTATTTTACTACTCCTTTTGCTAGATTGTTATAGTTACTGATATAGATATTGATACTATTTGATACTACTAATTCCTTATACTGATATTAAATATGTGATATACTGAGCACGTGATATAAAATACTTAGATAACATGTGTACATTCTTATATGGTTTTATTACATTAATTTGATTCGACAATCTTTACCGATATTTTGATATTAAATGCTATATAATTTCTATACTGATTGGTATTATTGATACGGCGTTTGCTTTATAGATTTGACACTCTTACTGATTTACAATTTTTTTAGCTTCCATACCATATTGTTTTATTGTTTACATATTCTTCTGCTACTACATTTGATATTTACTATTTCTGCACCGATTTAATGATCATATGGTTGTAATTGATATGATTTGATTGTTGATCAGCATATTATTTTTTTATCGTGCTTTGAAATCAGTTGTCGGGATTCTTCATATTATGTTTTTTTATTTATTCTTTTGTAATTAGGACAGAGTAGTTGTGAAATGATTGTATAGATCTTGAGTATTGTTTATGATTTTTGAGAATGAATGCATATGTGTAAATTAATGTTTTAAATTATAGAATCTATTTTGTTATTTGTTACCGGTGGATGATATTAGATAGCTCTGGTATTGATTATTAACATATAAATGAATAATTCTTTCAAATATGATTCTGGGGCATCACAGTTTAAACCTTGGTTGAACTTTCTTGAGACTTCGTTGAACCGTATTAAGAAGTTATGTGAACCCCATTCATGTATACTTATATATATGTTCAAACTCTGTTCAAACCTATTTTTGAGCAGGGTTTAAACAATATTCGAGCATAGCCTAAATTCTTATTCCATATGTTCTTGAGCTTGATTGCAGCTTGTTTGAATATTATCCGAGATGTACTCGAGTCAATTTTGATTGTGGAGAACATACAAAAATAATCTACAGTCGAAAGTAGTGGTATGTTAACCTAAAATGAATTTTAATATTTATTTTCTCAACTATTGTTTTCAAGTTCAGCTATAATAAAGCATAAAAAATTAAATATCCCTTTCATTAACTGTTCAAGTGGCAAAAAATATAGATTAACTAAGTTTTCATCCGCATATTTGTTTTATTTTTGGTGCCTATGCTTCTTAGGTGTCCCTGGCTATAATGCCACAAGGTTTTGAAAGCCAATAAAGTATTTAACATGTATAATTAATAATTTGTTATTTTAACGGACCTGTAAATCCATTTTTCTTTAATCATGATGAAGAGGTCAAATTTTAATAAACTGTATAAATTGCATAGGAAAATATTGATTGGATTCGATGCATGCGCTCTCGCTCTCTATATCCAATCAATTTCATGCAATGTCAGTAATTAAATCTATTGCTGGATGAGTGTTATTTCATTTCATCTTGGCTTCTTCCTCGAAGTTCTGTGAAACTTTGTTGACTTCACTAGTTAATGCCATATTGCAAGCTCTCGTACAGTACTTATGGGCATCAAAGTCATTTCAGCGAAGCACAAATCACAATTTTCTGGCCATTATAAGCAAGGAAAAGAAAAATCAAATAAAAACGCCTGTTTCTAAAGAGTTTTTGGACAAACGTAGAATTATTTATTTATTTTATTCTCTGTCATGTTGTTTAGAACGTGGCAATCTTCACTGTTGTGGACAAATGTAATGCATTACAAGTTGTAAAGACATTGAAATTCCCGTATTGCATCTGTTTTGTATGGCTTGACCACTCAGTTGAGCTGTTTTGTATGGCTTGACCACTCAGTTGAGAAAAAAAAAAAAAAAAGAGAGCAAGCACTACCATTTGTTAAAGCACATAAAAAATTAGATTTAATTTTTATCTAGTATTTTCTCGCAACAAGAAGCTTAAATTTCGACAAGTCGAAAACAAATCTAATGCTGTTGTATATCTAGCAGAACTTCCATCAAACCTCACATTGATTTGACAATTTTTAGCAACTTATATCTTACCTCATAGGAAGAAAGCAAGCTATCTTTGGCTGCTATGAATGACTTGAGTTTGCTCAATAAATTGCTCGTAGCTTGGTTTATTGAGTCCATGAGTCTAGTTTAAGCCAGTCTCAATGACTCAGCTCATCATTAATCATAAAGTTTTGGAACAGTTAATATAAAATTAATTATAAATCTTCAAATCATAATGGTTTAGCTATAAGATTTTATAGAAAGAGAATTCTACTAAACACTACTACCTTCTCCCCCCAAATCAATTTCCCATTCTTTCGACTATTTTTCCTCGCCATAAAGTCCCTCTTTATAGAACTAAATCGTGTTTAGCACAAGCATCTAACATGTCAACAGGTTGAATTAAGCCCAAAGGTACTACACCATTAGTTTGGGTTGGTAGGATGACAAATGGATCCAACTTGGTTAAAACTTTCTTCCGTTGAAAAAAATGATAAAATTATATTAATAAATGCCAGATTAGTTCCTACTGTTCTTTCTAGTGTTGTTTTGTTCTCTACTTATGAATCCTAATTTAAAACCAGAAAATAGTTGTATGTTTAGTTTTGGTCTTTTTGTCACCAATTAATAATAGAAGTCAACTCAAGAACACCACAAATTATTGATATTATCAAAAGAATATATATATATATATAATTTTATTATTTATAAACTCGAACATTGACAGTTTCGTGTTATGCATTTGGATTGTATTGTCCTTCAATATTTAATAACGATGAAAGGGGGCATTCCTTCAGATTTCAGATGTTTTAATAATGGTTGGCATTCATTGAAGGAACACGCTCTTTTTTGGCTTTCCTTTTTTAATGCTAATTTCTTTCGAATGGAAACCATCTTAGTTGGTGTGATATTGAGTGCTTGCCCATCAACATAAGCTTTTAGCTATGCTTGCAGGAGATTAATTTTACAGAAATTTATAATGAAATCAATACTATATTGTTATTTATCTGATGGTTAAAGTGATAATTTCTATTTATTTTTCCACATAGCTTTATTTACCTTAAACTGGCTTGTCCTGAAAAGAAAAAATTATAGAGTATATTTAATTATATAAGCTAATTTGAAGAATTTGAAATGTCTTGGACATTCTCTTCAATAGAAATTTGATTTATTTTTCTTATCAATAAAGCATGAGGTATATTAGTATATGTAAACTTGTACATGTTCGTATAGTTATTTCATAGTAGTTTCCAATAGCAGAACTTTGCTGAAACAATTAAATCATAACCCAAAGGCACTTGCTAGCATGAAGGATGACTCAACTAGGCCGGTTTTATCAATAGAATCATCACAAACATATGCATTAGAGGAATCATACAGGTCCATTCAAACCTTTTGGAGTCCCTCTTCTAAAGCGGAGATCAACATCATAAGGTTTTTTAGAATTATCCAAGTCCTTGTCACTACTGACATTCTCCAATCAAGTTACAGGAATTGCATAACATGAAGATCAATAGCTTCGATCCTTTAGATTCGATCATTTCCCAGCTCATGGATAGCATCATCCAAAAAGACTAGCCCAATTGTGCCAAGAGGTCAAATACAATATCCTAGAACTTGCATTCGAATCTAGAGAACTCAACCATGCAAAATCAACTCATGTAACTCATTTTGCAGTTTTAGATGATATACTCATCGTTGAATAGAAGACACATCCTGGAATTGAGCTTATTGTCAAAGGTTCAGAGCCAGCCACCATCCCATGACACTGTCCTATATAGTTTGTGATTGGTAATATCGAAGATTGTACCATCTACTTTTTATTGTGTAACCTTCACCATAGCCTTCTAAACACTATAAGTAGTGAAGAGGCACATTTTGTATCCTTTCTAACATTATATGATCTTTTGCACTATCAATTGCTTTTAGATATTTTGAGCTCTCACATTTCCTTCTCATTCTAGCTCCATATCACTTGAACTCCTAGTTCTCTAGTTTTTTGTCTATAAGATTCTTTCCTAGTAAAGTTGAATATCATCATCCATAAAATAATTCAGATTCAATATCCTAAAATGAGTGGTGAGCATGGATTGATGCTTGTGATAAGACAACAAACACATCCTAATATTAAATAGAATTTAGAACAATTAAAAAAACATGGACTACAATAATTACATAACTCATAATAAAACTCATGAATATGATTCATGACACACTTGGAGAATTGCTAAGAAATGCTCTTAAGGATAACAACATAAAAGTAACCTCTAACTCAGTTGTCCACTAAAGAAGGATAGAAACTAGAGTGCTCACATACATACAAAATTCACAATCCTCTCTTACCCTTACTAGTGAAAAATAATTTAACCCACCACCTTACTGAGTAAGAAAAGTAGACCTTGAACTGTTTAATGCATTTTAATGGTAGGTTTGAGGGGTGAAAAAAACTCCCAAGTTAAAATGACTCAACCTAGATTCCAATAGAAGATGAAATTATTCATAAAACCACATTTCCTACTTTAAGTTGATGACATCATTGCTCAACATTGATGATGCTTAGACATTTTTGTTATTTTCATCACATTTGAGTATTCATCCCTCTGGTGTTTCATTGTTTAAACCTACGGTAATCTTTTTTTTTTTTGTAAAATTTACGAGAATTTTTATTATCCAATTAGTGAGAGGTAAAGCCCACTAAAAAGAGCTGAAACTCCAATGAAGATGCATTAGGGTCCAAGAAAGTTGCTTCATAGATTCATTATTCATTTCAGAAAGTGATGCTTGAGGTAATATATTTAGAATTAGCAATCACATAGTCCACTAACACAAAGCTTAAGAGAAGACCCTTCTATTATCAATTGGGATTGCAATAATTGATGGTATCTATTGAATTACTCAAACTCATCAACATCCCTGCTGATTCTGAGGAATCTAATAACAACAATAACATCAAGACTTTGTCCCACTACGTGTGGTTGGCTACATGAATCCTTTTTTGCCATTGTGTTCGGTTAAAAATCAAATTCTCATTTAAATCTAATAAAGAAATATCATTTCTAATATTTTCTAACCAAGTCTTTTTAGGTCTATTGGTGGTTAAAAAAAAACATACTACAAACACAAACACAGAAACTTATGTTTTAACTATGGAATTTTTAAAAACTTAGAAATAAAAACAATTATCACTAAATTTTGAAGTAAAAATTGGAACAAAATTTTAATGATGATGATGATTAATAAATTAAATCAATATATCATTAACCATATAATATCTATCATGCAATCTCTAACAAAAAATGCAGAAAAGTAAATTGCAGAAAAATTAAGAACCAAACAGAACACACAAAATATTTAATAGTGGTTTAGTCAAACAATGACCTGCGCCCACTCTATGGATTCCTTCTCTTTGAGTATTGCACAACTTTAGTTCTCTCCATGGAGAAGTCCTTACAATCTTTTTTCCAACCTGGGGTGGTAGAGAACCATGACCTCCTTTTCACCCTCCTAGTGTAAGTAGAGAACCTCGATCTCCTTTTTCACCTTCTTCATGAAAGCATAAAATCTCAACAATCTTTGAGCTGATAAACTTCTTCCCAGAGCCACCCAAGAAACCTAGCAAGAAAACCGTAGGATATAAGGTAAGACACTTGCTCTGAGAAATCATATGAACCCCTCACACTACTTCTCCCTTACATATAAGCTATCCCTTTCTTCTTCCAAAATTTTTCCAAGATTTCTTCTCCAAGCTCTATCTCCAAAACACTCATCATCCAAAGACTTGAAATAAGTCTAACGAGAGAGCATAAATACAAGGCTTTATAGAAAGAACTAAAATTTAATTATATCTACTTTGATCGTATAGTACAATCCAAGATCGAATGCTATGATTAGTTCCAATAACCTTGTTAGTAATGTAAGAACTGTATGTCACTGTATAATCAGTTAAGTTGATTGATGTGATCATTCAATATGATATAAAGCATCATCTAGAATGATTATTTTAAATGACTTGGATTATCATCCCGTATGATGGGTGATGAACAAATATCATCCCATATAAAGATTAGGATGTACTGTACCATTAGCTCCAATCATCCTCTATGATCTAACTAAAGTAATGAGTAGATTATCTCCAATAAAGTATCAAATAATCCAAAATTAATCCTTAATTATAAGATTAATTTAGGTCAAATTTAATTATATCGTTCAGTGCGATACATATTATACTGTATAATAAGAACAAGTTTTGAATTTTAAAATATTACCTAAATTATCATTGGCGGCTGAGATATTGATTTAAAATGATCATTTATTATGATATTTATCATATAATATGATTACTTCAAATGGTTTTCATTATCATAATTAGCCATTTTAATGATTTTTAGAATAATTGATCATACAGTACAGTATTTATCGTATAATACATTTAATTCATAAAATTATACTATGAATTTTCTCACTATTTCACTCCCTTGAGTGTGTGTGTGCACACTAAGTTTAACATCCACCAAATACATGACATGACTTAATAAATGTAGAAATAAATAAAAGTAAAGAATAAAGACTCTTTAGGACACTTATCCTTATTCTACGCAGTCTTGAGCTGATCAATTTGCATAGTGTACTATGGACCTAAAATGTTAGTGCATAAGAAAATATATATGTACTAATAAAAAAATAAGAGATAAAATAGTAATGAATTCGATAATATTTACTATCATCAAAATCACAAGACTCGATCTAGATTCGCAAGAATCTCTCCCTTTTTTTAATGAAAAATATTATTAGTTTTGAATTCAAATTAACTTTTGCTTTATCTTAAGCTCCCCCCCCCCCTTACTAGTTGAATTTTTAAAAATAGAGTTTTTTTTTTTTTTTTTTTAAATGAGGAATAAAAGGAACACAAAACAAAAGAGTAAGAAAAAAAAAAGGCAAAATAGAAAAAGTGAACTAATCATAAAAAAATTGAATGTATAAACTACCAATAATAGGCTACTCCCCCTTTTGATATCACTAAACAGGAGGAAAAACCACAAAGAATATAAACTAATGACATCATAATGAAAATAGGAAATAATAAAGATACCAAAAAACTAAACCAAGACACACTAAAAATAAGAAGGTCCCTAATCTGGTGGAGGTGGGAGCGGTGGTGGTTGAAAATATCGATGAATGAATGCTAATTTCTCTCCAAACCAAGCCATATCATCTTCATGTTTTTGGTGCTACTCTGCTATGTATGTATTGAAATGAGTCTCCCACTGATCAAATTTCTTAATCATTGTATCATATTGAGAGGTATAACGAAAGGTGCTAGTGCTGGAGATGGTTCATAGTGAACATTTCAGCGATGAACACTATAAAGGATAAAGAAGGAGCTATTTGAATAAATAATTGGAAGATGGTTTGGTGGTGTAGGGATTTAGAAATTGTATTTGGATTCAAGGACAAAGGCAATGATGTGACCTAAGGTAAAATTTGGCTTTGTCTTATTTCTAGGATCTCAAATGTAGGTAAGATTCTTAAGGTATTGAATAATTAAATTAGTTGTATTGATCTCAATTTTAGCTATTATAAAATAGGTTTTGAGGGATAGAAGAGGTGTGAAGTTTACCCAATCCCTAACTTTTGGTATGATTTAGTTTTGAAGGATGTGTTATATAATTCAATCATCTTTAATCAAGGTATTAACATGAGGAATGTGGTAACTGATAGATGACTCCCAAAGGATGGTGTTTGTAGGAATCCAAACATAGTCTAGGAGAAATGTTAAGGAGTGAACTTTTTCCCAGTGGTGAAAAGGTGTAGGAATTATTCAAACTCTTCATCAGTAATTTTAATGGGCCTTCTATTAACATATGATTGGAGGGTAGTGCCCTCAATGTTGACTCGAAGGCTTGCAAAAATTTTGAAGAGGGGCTTAGAGTTTAATGGGTAGGTATGAGTGAAAATGAATTGAATGGTGGAGCGAGCAAAGAGAGTGAGTACCTAGATGTTTAAAACTTTCTATTTTATGAGTTTAGAGTGTGTGATCCTGATAGCCTTATAATGGTGGTATGCATCTTCATCCGTCTTTTCAGAAAAGTGGGGATCCATGGGACGTTGGGAGGAGCTTCCTATGAGTGCTCTGGATTACTTTCGATTGACCATTGCAAAGAGTAGGATGTGGGGAGGAAGGAAGAAGGTTTCAAAGGATTTGATTGAAGAAAACCTTGATGTCCCTCCCATTAAATAGAAATAAGGAAAATCATACAGTATGATGTGATATCATACAGTACAGTATGGAGTGTTTTATTCATCTAGTGTGGTTAATTAAAAAGTTTATGTTATTATATAGTACAATAAGAATCATACTGAACGATCAGTGTAAAGATGGTCATTCCTAGATGTCATCCAGGACTATTTTCCACATCATATTGTATGATATTTCTCTGATCCTATATGAATTGGTGTTTGTATAGTACGATGCGATATTTTATATTATACAGACAGAATTCAAATCATCCAATGCCTAGTGTAACTTTTATCGTATAGTACAATTTAGATGTTCATATAGTATGATCGCCAATAATTGATCAAATGGAGTCATTGAATGTGCTGTGAGAAGTAATGTGATACTTTATAAATATCATACAATACAACATGATATCGTATAATATGATGTGGAAAATTTTTAGTTTTTGTGTGATGATCAGAGAAACATCATAAAAACCTAAGAAAAATGAAAAAATCACATAAAAGCCAGATAATAAATAGTAATAAAAAATACGAATAATGGCTTCTCATCTAGCTACAGGGGTAAAGGTCTCCTCAAAATCATTTCTTTCAATCTGATTACACCCCTTAGCTACTAATCTTATTTTATTCCTAACTACTATACCATAGTAATTCATTTTGTTCTTAAAAACCCACTTAGTTCCTACAACACTATGGTCTTTAGGTCTTTTAACCATTTCCTATACATCATTCCTAACAAATTGATTTAATTTTTCTTGTATTTCTAGGATCTAGATTCATTAGCCAGGGCTTGATCTATATTTGTAGGTTCTACCATTGAGATAAATGTTAAATGATTAACCTCCTTTCTAAGTTCATGCCTAGTTTTAACACCTTCTGATAAGTCTCCTAGGATAAGTTCCCTACGGTGACTATATGAGTATCTCCATTCTCTAGGCAATAGCTCATGTAATTCTACTCTATCTCCTATATCAATAGATTTAATCCATTGGGTAATCTCCACTTCTGCATCCTCTAACCTAGGCTTAAAGGTTTGGATTAGAAGGAAACACTTATAGTTTGAATTCCTAAAGTAAACAATCCTCTGGTTCCTTTTATCTACAGTTCAATTGCCTATGTAAGTCTTTTTAAAAGATAGTTGCTAAAAATTTGTTGAATAAGCTGTTGAAAATCATTCCAAAAATTATTTCTGAAGAATAAGTTGCATTTATTAAAGGTCGGTCTCTATTAGATAATATTCTTCATACTCACGATATGTTTAATAAATTTAGATTCTCCAAAGCTAAGAAAGGCCTCTTGGCGATCAAAATTGATAGGGAACAAGCAAATGATAGTATGACTTCATCTACATTAAGGCAAGTATTGAAGTATTTCAATATTCTGATTAAATTTTCTAATCTTATGATGGAATATGTTGTTGATCCTAAATTTTCTATTATGATTATTGAGAATAATTCTAAGTGGGTTGAAGCTAGAAGTGGCTTTAAGAAAGAGTGTCCCTTGTCACCATACTTATTTATTATTTGTTCTTAACTTTTTTCAAATGCTTTTTATCAAAGAGGTAGGAATCTTGGGATTAAAATTGCTCCAAATTCTTAGAATATTTCTCATTTATTATATGCAGACAACATCCTTATTTTTATCTTATGAAAATGCTAGGAATGTAAAGAAGATAAAGAGAATTCTTATGGATTATTGCAAATGATCAGGGCAGAAGGTCAATATTTAGAAGTCTTCTATTTTGTTCAGTAAAGTTGTCAAATAAGAGGAGGAAGATTATTTCATTCTTGTTGTGTTTCAAAGTGGTGAATGAGATGAATTATTTTGGATCTAAGATTTAATTAAGAAGGCTTGTTACTTCATATTTTCAAAATTTGTTGGAGAAATCTTTTAGTTGGCTAAATGCTTGGGGAAATAGATTTATTTCTCTAGCAGAAAGAATTTTTCTTGTTAAAATAGTTTTTTTTTCATTCCTATTTTTCTTTCTACTCACTCAATTGTTCCTATCACACTATTGAATGAGTTTGATAAAATGTGTAGTAATTTTATTTGGCTTAAACATAAAGGAAATCAAGGTCTTCATTATATTGCTTGAGATGTATTTAGTAAGTCAAAGAATATGGGAGGAAGGGGTCTTCATTTAGCTTCTTCTTTAATTGGTCCGTTGATGGCTAAGTTTGCTTAAAACTTCATCAATAAACCTGATTCTCTTCTTAATAGGGTCTTGATTACTAAATATGGGAGTAATCTATGGAATTCTAAAATCAAGAGAAAAAATTTGATAATATGGATGATTATTCTTAATGGTTCAAAATATATTCGTCCAATTATTAGATGGAAAATATCATCAGGAGTTTCCATTAATATATTAAAGGATGTATGGAATATTGATAGGAGCATTGATAGGTGGCTAGCATTTGTTGCGGTTTGTGATGCGGCTGATTTTTCTCTTTACAATCTTATCATGAATGGGAAATGGAATGAAGCCAAGTTACAAAATTTGTTTGGTACATAATTGATTGACTTTATTCAACATATTCATATTTCTTCTAATTCTTTGCATGATTTGTTGGAGCTGAAGAAAATTTTTTTTGGTAAATTAATTTTTGCATTTGTTTCAAAGGAGTATTCCTACTGAAACTTATAGCTCACATGGAGTTATTATGGTGGCATTTAATTAATAACATAATTCTATTTATGATTTTTAAGTGTATAGAAGGTTACTGATAATAATTCTTGCCCAAAAGGAAGTTTGTCTACTGAAACTTTAGACCACATATCAGCTGAATGTTGTAAGCTCATTCAAGTTATTAATTACCTAAAAAAATGGGGTTTTCCTCTCCCTATTTTTTCTTCTCTTGTAGATTTTAAAATTAATTTAGAAAGGTTAGCAATTACTAATCCCTATATTTCAAACTTGCATTATACTTCGATCTTCTTTACCTGGAAAGTAGAAACAAACTTAAACATGGTGGAGTTGAAGATAGTTTGGGTCTCATTATTGCAAATGTAATTTTTTCTTCTACAGCTTCACTTCATATTAACCTCATCTAAAAAAAAAATAGAAGGTTAATTAGCTTCCTCAGTTGTTTTTCAATTCTTGGCACCCTCATCCTGAATGGATTAAAGTTAATATTGATGCTTCATTGTTGAGATCAAATAAAGTAGGAATTGGTGGAGTTTTTAGAGATCATAAAGGAAGATTCTTGTATGTATTTGGGTTTATCTATTTTCATTGGGATATAGCTCAATTATAACTATTAACCATTCAGTCTTTGAAGAAATTTATTCAAGATTGGATGTTTGAAGCTAAAGGCATTATCATTAAAGGGAATAATTATAATATTATTATGTTTCTTCAAATCTCTTTTGTTAAAATAATTCAGAAGAAAGACTTCATGGATTTGGAGGAGTTTTCCTTTTTAAATACTTCAATCAAGTCTTATTTTATTTTTCTAATAGGAATTGTAATAAGTTAGGCGATTTGTGTGCTAACTATACTATTTTTATTGATTTTATTTTGCATGATATTAGTTGTAACATGATTCCATCTTCTTTTATTTCATTGTCAAAGGAGGAATGTGATACATTTTATTTCTTTTAGTATTTTGAATTAGGATCTTTTATTAATGTTATTTGCATTTTTTTTCAAAAAAAAAAAAAAAAAAAACATAGGCTCAAAGGGTTAATCTGATTCATTGAATACGACATGGGTATACTCTTCTATTACTAAGGTCCTCTTGTTCAAAATATTATTGGCTTTACTTACACATAAATATCCTAAGAATACTCCTTCATCATGTTTGGGATCAAACTACCCTAGAGGTGATTTTCCATTAATCAGGAAAAAATATCTACAACCGCAGATAAGCAAGTAAGACAAGTTGGGTGCCCTACCCTTAAGGAGCTCATAGGGTGTCTTATTTAGCTTGGAACTAAGATTTACCATGTTAACTACATAATAAGCATTATTTACTGCTTATGCGAAAGAGTATTTTAGGAGAGAATATTCAGCTAACATGGACATAGTAACTTTTACTAATGTTCTACTTTTTTCTTTCAACTATTCCAATATGCTAAGGGGTCCAAATAGATACGATTTCTAATACCTAGGGGAAAAAAAATATTATGCTCTATCCCTATCTCCTGATGAAAGGATTCAAATATATGATTTTCAAACTCTCCATCATGATCACTTTAAATGGTTGATTTCTAATACCCCAATTTCCTCTATATCCAGGTGGAGATGGTTTTAAATTTCTCAAACGATTCACTCTTTTGTGCTAAGAATCAAACCTAGGTGAATATAGAATAATCATCAATAATAAAAAAATCATATGATTTTCCTCCTAGGCTAGCTGTACTAATGGGTCCAAATAGATTCATATGAAAAATTTCTAGTGGCTTAGAGGTAAAGATGTCTTTAATTGAATGAAATGAAGAATTAATTTTTTTTCTTAGTTGGCAGGCATCTCATAGGTGGTTAGTGAAATCTAACTTGGGTATGCCTCTAACTTGGTCTTTCTGGGTAATCTTCCTAAGGGTATTTGTACTTGCATGACATAGTCTCCCATGCCTTAACCAATATTCATTAATAGTGGTTTTCAAATATAGAGAATTGTAATATTCAAGGAAATTTAAGTTAAGCGTATAAATATTGATGACTCTTTTACCTTCTAAAACTAACTTACCATTCAAACTAATCATGCAATTTATGGATAGAAATTTAATATCAAATCCCTTGTCACATAATTGACAAATGCAAAGAAGATTATGCTTTAAACCATCAACAAGTAAAACATTCTCAATTCTAAAATTCTTTCAGTTTCTAATTATACATCAGCTAAACACTTTCATGGTGGTGTTGTCTCCTAGTGTGACCTGGCCTCCAATATAATGAATTGCTTCAAATCACCAATCTTGTGCCTTGAGCATCTATTTTCTAGGTATCACATGCTCTCACAAGGCCTTTTAAGAGATCATACTGTTGCAACATATGATCTCTACTCTTTGTTTTTGATGATGATAAAATTAATGATTGAATTATTATTTTTCTCGTTAGATATTTTGGATATTCTTTTTGTCTATAAGCACTAACATTCTAGGTAAATTTACACTTCTTAAGGTTACTAGAAACTTAAAGATTGTGTAGAATAGGATCTCCAATAAAAGAGTATGTTTTTTTTTTATTTTCTTTTTCTTTAGTTTGGCCATAAAATAGTGGATATAATTGGGTGATCGTGCACACACACATAGAGAACTGAAAAAATTTTAAAGTTAAATTTTTTTGTAGTAATTATATTTTACAACTTATAATTATGTTATATGATTAGTTATACAAAGAATGGGTTTTACAACTAATTGAATAATTAATTTTTATGAACTAATCATATTGTATGATTAAGATCACATAATATGATTCGTTACAAACTTAAAAACCCTAGTCATCAGATAAATTAAGTAAGATGTTTAAAATTTAAATTTTTAACTAATTATATTATACGATGTGATTCATTCTATATAAAAATTTGAAATATTACTTACCCCCATAATTAGTCAATCAAATCATGATGTTTTTAATGGTAGTTGATGGTACTAAATGATGATGATCGTATCATAAGATTAACATAAATGAAGTTTAGATGTCCCAAAGATAATACCAAATAAAATCATGATTTTTGAATTAATCATATTATATTGGACGATTAACATAGATAATTTTCAATCATCCTAGGAATTATCCTCTTTGAATAGAGAGAAAGTAAACAGATCGTACTGGATGATCTTAGGATCATATCATTCGATGTGTTCATAAAGTTGAAAAGCTCATTTGAAATGATTTTTTACATCATACTGGATGGGACTAGTATTTGAATTGAAAGTAATGTATGACCTTATATGTTACTGTATGTGATGGTAATGTACCTTCTCATCCTTTATAAACTGAGTATGGCAGATAACTGTCACCTTTCACACTCTATAAGTGATGGTAATGTACCTTCTCATCCTTTGTCACCCTCCCAGTGAAGGCAGAGCACCTACATGTCATTTTTCACCCTCCAAGTGAAGGAAGAGAACTGTCACATCCTTTTTCACTAGACTCGTTAAGGCACAGAATCATCACATCCTTTTTCACCATCTTGGTGAAGGCAGAGAAACATAACATTATCTGTTAGGAGAGTTACTATGTGCATGGTTTATACTCTTGCAACTTGTATAGTTTTGATGATTTCAAATATTATTATTTTATGTGTAGTTATCTCCTAACACTTTTTGGATGATTTGTTTTTGCTCTTGTGTGTACTAACATTTCAGGAAAATAAAAATCCAGACTACGAAGACTTCAAATCAAATTCAGCATGAGATACTTTGTGTATTTAAAGCTTGTATTTTTCTTTGAATTAAGTTTGAGAGGGAGTGGTTGTAATTGAGTGAATAAACACACACACACACTTAAGGAGATCTTGAAAATTTTGTGTTGATCATACGGGATGAACATGACAGTTATCTCCTTGTAAGAGCAATCAAATGAACAGGAGTTGAAGAAAAGTTTTCTAAGTCCTGATCGTCCAGGACGAAGTGTATTCATCCCAGGATGAAATGTTCTTTGGAAAATTTTCATTCAAATGAAATTTATATTCATTCTAGGACGAGTTTCTCTCTAGAGTATTTTCGTCCAGGATGAAGTGTATTCGTCCAGGGATGAAATCTCCTCTGGAGAATTTTCATTCAGACAAAATTTATATTAGTGTCAGGACGAGTTTCTCTCTAGAAAAATTTCATCTGGACGAACCAATATTCGTCCCAGGACGACGTGAGTCGACTTTGAAATTTTAGTGACCTTCTGCAATTTTTGGGAACCGACCTATGGAATAACTGTTCGTACCGGACGAACCTAGTTCGTACGAGACGATGTGTGTGTACGAAGTCATTTTGTACCCATATACATTAGGTTCATTTTCAATGCATTTAAGTAAAATCATCCAGGATGATCCACGATCGTACGGGACAATCCAATGTGTATTGACTTGAAAATTTATAGTTTTTGGACGGTTTTTTGTGTCTTTCCTATAAATAGTCCAATCTAAACTGTCACTTAATCTTTTTTCCTACTGAGCTTCGTGCCTATTGAAAGAAGAGTCAAGGAGAGAGTGTAAGACAGTGTTCGAAGGAGAATTCTTACTACTGGAGCATGAAGGCTTCACTTAGTATTCAAAGGTAAGAATCTTTACTTTTGATTTGTGTTTACTTCACTCTTTTCTTTCTTCCTTCTAGATTTCTTGTGAAGAAGATCTGTCAAGGAGATCCGGTTCTTTGCCGACACTTGGAGAGTGTGAATAGACCCTCTCTGCCCACACTAGGAGATTGTGAAAGGACGAAGGGTTTGTAGGCTCCGAAAGTTCGGCCTCCCTACCGCGCAACTGACTTTTTCTTTTTTGTGAGGGAGTTTTAACAAACTAAGTTCCAGGGTAAATTTTGGAAGGCAAATGAATTTGTAGATAAGACACTACCCATAGATTTTGCCCTCATTTTGTGAGGACTTTATGATCTGAGTTCTAGTTTCCTATAGACGCAAGCCCCTATAGTTAATTACCCCTCCCGATCACGAGAGAGAACTTTTGATTAAGTTTAGTCGTCAATCAGATATGTAGAAATATGTGTATCTGGCATATAGTAGTAGTATGGGTTTGGGTATTTGAGAACTTGATTTGGATTTGAGAATCTGGAGAGTTTGATATTTAAAATAGGCATTTCACCATCTTGTACTTAAAGCGGATGGTGGGGGAATGGATGATGGACCCGATCAAGATCCCATGGTTTCATCATCTCGGGCCATCGTGTTCCCTAGTCTACTTAGTCAGAGGAGGTAGTCGACCCAACCTGACAGAAGGATCCTTGTCGGCAGTCATGGGTTGCTTCGTCCAAGGGGACCTTGTAGACCTGGGATGGGTATTTGCCTAAGGGGACAAATTTGAATCCACCTTAGCTAATAGAGGGCTTTGTGCCCTATCGATCATATCATATTGATTCATATCTCAAGGATTTAATGCCAATAAAGAGCGTATTGGTGCTGGCCATAACCGGTATCTCATGGTGCCATTTGGAAGCAAAACCACTCGGTTCAGAGGGCCCTGGGTCGTCATAACCGTTTATATTGCGGTGCCATTTGGCGGCAGATCACCAGTTAGAGGACACGTACCACGTCCTTATTGTCAGGATATTGTTTGAGAATGGATCCTAGTGATATTTTTGACTAGGCATTTGGCTCTTTGTGACATAGAGTTTCTTTGAATTTGTCCACCTCGGCAAACTGTTATGGAGGATGGATGGATTTTGCTTTGTGTGATTGATGGCTTGATTTCGAATTTAAATATCTACATTTTAGGATTTGTGGAATTTTGGATTTTTGGGTGGAGCTTGGAGGACATTTTGATATTTTGAAGTCATTTGAAAATGCTTGTAAACCCCTTCGGTTGAGATTAGCATTTAACACGGCTACATCGGGGTGTTTGGGGTCATCTCCCTTTATTTGATTGGACCTTGTCAACTCGACCAAGCTATTGATCGAGGATCAGGTTTCTTGTAGGCTTTGTTCCTTTGATAGTGAATTGTCTTGATTGTAGGCCTTAAAGGTTCTAACCCTGTCGACTTCTATTGGTCTGTATCGAAGGATCAGGTCCGAACTTAAATTCATTTGTCAACCCATGTAGCATCCCTAGGCATCACGTTTGTACCAATAGCATGCTCGTCGGAGCCCATGCGGGTTGATATTGTATTTACCTCTTGAGTACCTATGTGTATACAAACTACGGTGCACGTGTAGGGGTACTTTGAAATATTTGTAGTTGTGCATGTATTTGTCATTTGAATGCACAACATTTCCTTGAAGAGCTTATACACACCTTTTATCTGCTTGTACGAACGTTGCAGATCCGGTGGCGTGGCATTGTAGGTTGTAGACGCCTTCTGTCTGCTCGTATAAGTGTTGCAACTCCGGTGGCGTTGCATTGTAGGTTGTAGACGCCTTCTGTCTCCTTTTATCAGTGTTGCAGATCCGGTGGCGTCGTTGTTTAGATTGTAATGAGGTATTTCCTCATCTTGACATTGACTCCCCTTTCTTAATCACCGAGGACATTCTTCTGGACTTTAAAGTCCGTTGTTTTAAAGAGAACACTTTTAAGATTATCAGCGTAATGGATTTATTATTCCCGGTGTTTGTGGGCACAAGAACTGTTTTCTTCTATAGTACAGAACTAAGAAGAGACTTTGGAACACTAGGAAGTTTGGTTCTAATTTGTTCAAACATTTCCTCTCTTCTACCAGGTGGTGTACTTTTTTGTGCATCGAGTCGACCTTGTACCCGAAATACTTAGAGATCATGATCACCACTATCGTAGGTGATATCCGTACTTGTGTCCACATTGATTCATTGTACTTTCAATACACTGTTGTTATCCATAAGTATCCATTTGCAGGGGACCGTTGTATTCACTATGATCTCTTGGAAGTGTTTGTAGAAGGGTCATTTACATCAGTATCGTATCCACCTTTCACCAATCTCAGGTGGTTCGTTGATTGTACTTGTTTGTAGAGGCAGATCTTCGATTGAAGCATATAGGTAGGAATCGTACACCTTACAACTATTTGTTGCCTCTTATAGGTATAATGCATTGAATTTGTAGGGGACTATTGTATCTACTACGAGCTCTTAGTAATGTTCGTAGGAGATACTTGTACTTGTGCCCACAGTGGTTCTGTATGCTTACGATATGCCCACTGTTGTTATCCACAAGTGGCTCGTATTTGTTTGTAGGAATTCGTTGTATTTGCTACAAGCTCCTAGGACTGTTCGTAGGAGACCCTCGTTTCTTGCATTACATCCACCTTTCACCAATCTTAGGTGAATTTGCTAATTGTACTTATTTACAGGGGATGGTGTTTGACTTCTGGTCTCCAGTATTGCCATCTCAATCAACAGGCACATGCAGGCATTGTCATAGGATTTCATGCATTGAGGTCTTGTAACGTGCTTTGTCTCACTTTTGACCGTACGAGTGCTTTTGTAATTTGAATTTCCTCATGTCTGATCCGAGTTTTGTTCTTTACATATGTTTGAGTCCGGGTTAAGTTTCATTCAAACTTGAATTCATCAAGTTCACAAGTCCCCACTTGACGTCGTATAGCCTAAGTTCAAGCATGAGCTCGAAGTACTTGTTCAAATTGATTGTCCAGGGTCCTCTAAAGTTCTTTGCAAGTTCATTTTAATGTTCAAATTGATTTGAATTGGGCTTCAGCTCTTTTATCTAAATTTGACCTTTTAATTAATCATTTTGAGCTTTGTTCAATAGTCCAGGTTCATGTTCAATCAAGTTTAAAGGTCAACAAGTCATTGTTCTTTGTACAAGCCCTCTGCTCATTTAATTCAATTTCTGTGTATTATTGCTCGAGTATAGGTCTTCTACATTATTGCCCAAGAAGGTCTTCAAATTGTTCAAGTCTTTGTACATTTCAGTGAAAATTTCGGCAGCTGTTTGGGGGAAAGTAGGGGAGATGGGCCTTCCCACCACGCTACTAGAGCGTATATGGTAGGTGTCCTTAGACACCGCGGCCATAGTAATTTTCATCCCACCACGCTACAAGAGCGTGTATGGGGCCTTCAGCAGTACCCGTACGAGAACACCAATGACTTCCCCACCACACTACAAGAGCGTGTATAGGGCTCACCCACCTCGTCGTATGCTTCGCACCAGGCTCCCTCCTACCGTGCTA
>NW_021319682.1:9746911-9763418 GCF_001605985.2 Dendrobium catenatum | reverse complement strand
ATTTTCTTCGGTCCTTTGCTTTGTGCTTTGACGGACTTGTAGAAGAAAAATTCCTTCGATCCTTGCTTTGTGCTTTTACAGATTTGTTGAAGGATTTGCAGGTTTTGGATTCAGTTGATAGTACCGAACGTAGGTAGTATCTTGATCCTTAACCATTTGAGGAGACTTTTATCTGAGTCACTTAAGTTTATCAGATCGGGAGAGCAGGAATTTGACAGCTCTTCGTCCTCTGGTTGCTGAGATGGGGGTTCCTCTACTATGGCCTTTCTTATGGCTTGTTTAAAAAATTGGAGTCGCCGGGATCCCGCCATATTTGGGCTTGTTGGATCTGACCTTTTACACCCATTCAGACTTCAGACTTGAGCTATGAGAATTGCACTTCCAAATGCTGATTTTATTGAAGTTGATAGATTTTGAGTCATCCTTCGTGGTTTTGGAATTTAGAGCCAACGAACATTCAGTAGTTGCTCGAGACTAATCTTTCCACTAGAACTTTGATTCTTCAGTCATTTTGGAGAACTTTACAGACTATGGTCACTTCCAACTTGTCGAGTCAAATTGGCCTTCATTCTTGCAACAGTCCCTACTAACGGGTTGGCGAAGTGGGGGTTCCGCTACTATGGCCTTTCTTATGGCTTTTTGAGTAGGCGGAGCTGCCAGCGATCTGGCCATATTTGGCCTTGTTGGATCCGACCTTTTACACCCATTGGAATCTTAAGCTTCAGGCTGTCGAAAGACTTCAAGCTTTTTCAGCTCAATTTGTAAGAGTGTGTAGTTATAAAAGTATCTTTATTGACCTTTGAGTCTTGATTTATTTGAGAAGGTGTTGTCTCGATCTTTGAGAGATCACCTGCATATGCTTTAAAAGAGAAACATCTGTGTTCTTTATCACAAAGTAACATTTGAATTGATAATTTTAAATATTTATTCGGGGATCTCGGCATGCAGCGATAAATATTTAAAATGCCCCTGTCTTGCAGGAACATTTTGGAGTAGAATAGAATTGAAATCTTGAGATTTTAAATATTTGTTTGGGGATCTTGGCATGCGGCGCGATATCGACCTGAATAAATATTTAAAATGCCCCCAATCTGATGAGGAATTTTGAAATGTGTTCTCATGACATAAGAGAATTTCAAAATATGAAATGTATATGCTAATAATAATGTATGAAAACATAACACATTAAGTACAGCATTTCATGCCTAGTATTTCTTCAGGTATCGGCCATTGATCGGCGGCATGGGCCTCTGACCATTCAGATCAATGAGTTGATAAGCTCCTCCCTGGTACACCTTATCGATGACGAAAGGTCCTTCCTAGTTAGAAACAAATTTGTCACCGATTTTTCGGTGTGGGATGATTGGCCTTTTCTACACTATGACAAATTTCCCTTCTTGAAATGATCGAGGACGCACCATTCGATCAAAGGATTTTATTATTCTTGCTCGATAGATCTCTAGGTTCTGTTGAGCTAACAACCTGAGTTCATCGAGTGCATCGAGCTCTTCCATTCTTAACCGAGAATTTTGTTCCTGAGTTATCTCATTTGGATAGCAACTCGAAGGGATGGAAGTTCAACTTCTAGGGGCAGTACAGCTTCAACTCTGAACACTAGAGAGTAGGGAGTAGCTTTGGTTGGCATTTTGTAAGTTGTATGATATGCCCATAGCGCTTCTGTCATCTTCGTATGCCATTCCCTTTTGTTCTTTGTGAGAATCTTCTTTAACAGCTTCACCAGTGTCTTGTTGAAGGCTTCTGATAATCCATTTTCTCTTGGATAGTATATGGATGAATATCTCCAATCAATTTTGTGCCGATCAACGAACTTATAAATTTTTGTACTCTTGAAAGCAGTTTCGTTGTCTGAGATTATACGGCGTGGCTCACCGAATCTATAAACAACGTTGTGGGTGAATAAATTGATTACATGCTCAGATGTAACTTCTTTGAATGAAGCCGCTTCTGCCCACTTTGAGAAGTAGTCGGTTACTGCCAAGATAAAGCAGTTTCCTGCTGATGACGGCGGATCTATCAGCCTGATAATATCAATACCCCAATATTCAAATGGCCAGGATGCTATGGTAGGGTGCAGTGGATTTGGTGGTTGATGTATAACATCATCGTGGATCTAGCACTCATGACACCTCTTAGCATGATTGATATAATCTCTGACCATGGTCGGCCAATAGTAACACATTTTTTTGATTTTAACTACCATCTTGGGACCTGATTAGTGTTTTCCATAAAGTCCTTCGTGAACTTCTGCTACCACCTTATCAGCTTCTTGAGTCCCTAGGCATCTTAGCCACATTTGATCGAAAGCACGTCGATACAATGTGTTGTTAAAAAATGCATATCGTAGTGCTCTCTTTTTGATTTGAACAGCTAATGATTTGTCTGTTGGTAGCTTACTTTCTTTGAAATATTCTATGAAAGGTTGCCTCCAAACATCTTCTTCTTCGACATATAGACAACGCCACCATGATTCTGAAGCTTGACTGGCCTTACGTCTTTTCTTAGGAACTTGATGTTCTTCAAGTTGATCTCCGAGATCAACAGGTTGGGGAGGTTGAGGATCAACTGGAGTTGCATCCTGCTGGCTTGAACATAGTATTCCCTTTACCTACGGGAATTGTAGGCTCTAGGATCCGACGATTGTACACCATAATTATGATGGGCCATTCATCATCCATATTTGCCATTTCTTTAGCTAGTTTGGCAAGGGAATCAGCTTTTCCATTTTGGCCTCGGGGAACTTGAGTTAATTTAACAACTGGAATTTGCTTCATAAGCTCAAGAACACGTTGATGATAACAGGATAACTCGAACTTGGTGATTTTGTAAACTCCCAATACTTGATTCATAACAAGTTGAGAATCACCGAAGATTTAAAGATTTTAGATTCTAACATCAATTGCAATCTCCAATTCAGCTATTAGGGCTTCATATTCAGCCTCATTATTGGTCCGAGATTCAGTCAAGATGAATGAGAATCTCATTATGCCTCCCTCGGGCGCCACAAAAATGAGTCCAATCCTAGCTTGAGCTTTTTCTAGATTTGGAGGTCGAGCACGCTTAATCGACGACGCTCCATCGATGTACATTTCTCATACTCGTAGCATCTCCTTGTCTTCAACATTCATGATCTGTTCGTCAGGTAGATATTCATTGAGTGATGAATTCGTAGGAATAGGATGTGCTGCGAGAAAGTCTGCTAACACCTGTCCTTTCACTGCTTTCTGTGGCACGCATGTGATATCAAACTGTAGTAAAATCACTGCCCACCTTGCCAAATGACCTGTCAATGCTGGTCTTGTTATTAGAAACTTCAACGGATCGATCTTTAATATTAAAGTGATTTTATGAGATAGCATATAATGACGGAGCTTCTGAATAGCAAAAATCAGAGCCAAGCAATGCTTCTCGATTGGGGAATAGCGTATTTCTGCTCATATCAACCTCTGGCTGATGTAGTAGAATGCATTCTTCTTGCCTTATTCATTATGATGGGCTAATAGTACTCAGAGGGACTCTTCTAGTGATGTCGTGTACAGTATAAGAGGCTTCCCGTGGATTGATGCCGCAAGAATAGAAGGATTCAATAGATATCTTTTAATGTTGTCAAACGCTTCTTGGCACTGTTCATCCCATTTGAAACATACATCTTTCTTCATCAGCTTTGAAGATGGCTGGCACCAACCAGACATATTCGATATAAACTGCCGAATGAAAGCCAATTGCCCTTGTAAGGAGCGAAGTTGTCAGAGGTTCTTTGGAGGTGGCATCTCCATGATTTCCTTGATCTTGTTGGGGTCAACTTCGATGCATCGATGTCGAACAACATATCCCAAGAATTTATTAGAGGAGACACTGAATGCACATTTGATTGGGTTCATCTTCAGATCATATTTTCTGATCCTCTCGAACACAATTCTCAAATCATCTAAATGGTCTTTTCGGTCTATGCTTTTAATGACCAAGTCATCTACATAGCATTCGACCTTCTGATGAATCAAATCATCAAATATATGAGTCATCGCCCTTTGATATGTGGCACCAGGATTCTTCAGGCTAAATGGTATAACTATGTAGCAGAATATGCCTATAGGCGTTCTGAATGATGTATGTCTTTCATCTTCATGTGTTATTTTTATTTGATTATAACCTGACGATCCGTCCATGAAGAAGAACATATCGTAGTTGAATGTATTGTCAAGTATAAGCTCTGATATTGGGAGCAGAAAGTTATCTTTCGGACATGCCTTATTGAGGTCCTTGAAGTCGATGCAGATACGAATCTGGCCATTCTTCTTTTTTACAGGGATGATATTGGCAATCCAGTCGATATATTTTCTTCTCGGATGAAGCCTGCTTCTATGAGCTTCTTTGTTTCTGCAACCACCTACTCTTCAATCTCCAATCTCATTCTCCTTGGAGCTTATTTGATGGGTGCTGCATCAGGCTTGATGGCCAATTTGTGAACTACCACATCAGGGGATGAGCTAGGCATCTCAGCATATGTCCAAGCAAAGCAGTCCCTGAATTCACAGAGTAGCTCTTTTATTTCTTCTACTTGATCTTCTGGTAGAAGAGAGCTAATGAAGGTTGGGCGAGGGTCTTCCTCAGTTCTCAAGTTGACTTCTTTGAGCTCGTCCATCGTAGCAGCTTGTCCACCATCTTTCAGTTCTTCTGGTGTTGGCTTGGCTTCCACGGGTTGATCATCATAAGCTTTGGCTTCATATACCTCATCTTCATCATTATCAGATTTGATTTCGTCACAAGTGACTGTTTGACAAGTCACTTTTCGGAAAAATTTTCGTTTGATGAACCCGATGCCTTTATATGCATCTATATCCTTCCGTCGTAGTGGACGCGGATTCCTTCCATACTAGAGGCCCAGGCTTGTACGAAGTTGTCGTTTGGTTGTAGGAATATTGATTTGTTTTCGTAGCATTCTTTGAATATTCTTGGTATTAAACTTGGGTAGCCTCGTAGGAAATAATTCCTCGAAGTCGAGGAGTATACAATACCAATCATTATTCTCCTCTTCATGTATTCCCGTGGAATACAATACATTTCTAGGTGTAGTCCCCTTCTTTAGAGGAGGTAGATAAAGAGTGGAGAGTTCTTCAATCTTATGCACCTCACGTAAAATGATTTCCTTGAAGTGTTGTAGGGGGATACGTGTGACTGCAAGTACACTATTTGAGATTGACAGGATGCTTATTCTTCTAGAGAACACATTCTGCACCGTATTCATGTAGATTGAGTCATAGTCATAATCATCATTTGAAAATTCAACCTCCCCATCCCATTCATCCATGGACTGGTATACTTTTCAAGATTTTGTAGGGATGATATCATCTTCATCTGTATCACTCCCTAGGTGAGGCACATGTTTCCTTTCTTTGGGAATAGTTGGTGATTTGGGAAGATCAGGCGTTGCCTTCTTTCTTCCTACAACCTTCTTCTCACCTTCTTGTTTAAGTTTATTCGCAGTCTTTGAATTTGATGCCCTAGCCTCAAGAGAAATCGAAGGCTTTTGCTTCTTTGGCCTGAAGTACCTAGCATCTTCATATATTGTTACTTCATGTACTACAAAAGGTTGGATATCACTAGAGATTCTGAATTCTTCTTCTTCCCTGAGATATTTCATGCACTAGTGTAATGTTAATGGGACAACACTGTATTCATGCAGCTAGGGGCGACCCAGTAGCGCCTTGAAAGAAGTTTCCGAATCAATCACTTGAAATTTGGCTTCTGTATGGAGTTCCCCAAATACAAAAGGGAGCATAAATGATCCAAGGGTTTTCTGTCCTTTCTCGTTGAAGCCGTGTACCATCAACTGGTCTTTCCCAAGATGTTCCACATCGAGGCAAAATGATCTCAATGCTTTAAGGCTCATGAGATTTACGGAAGATCCAGGATCGATCAAAACTAGACTGATCATCATACCGTCGCTCTCTACTGTAACATACAGAGGGAGGTTGTGATCTTCCGTTCCAAGCATCATATCATCCTCAGCAAAAGTAATGATTGGCTCATTTCGAGCTTGCAAGAATTCCGTCAAATTACGTTCAGCAAAATACGCTTCATATATTTCAGGGTCCTTGAGAGCTTAGATCAAAGTCTCCCGAAGGTCTTTAGACAGCAGTAGGGCATCGTAAATGCTGAGTTGTGCTGGGATCTTTCTTATGTGGGATAAGATATTGTAATCTATCCCCTTGGGTGAAGTATTATTTTTCTTGGGATCTTTGGGGATAATATCTTCATTGATAATTATCTCTTTTTCCTTATCTTTATTAGGGATCCCTTACTTTGGTGGAGGCGGCAGTACCTTACCACTTCTCAACTGTACTTGGGCCATCTCATCTGATTCAGACTTATTTGATGAAACATTCTCTTTAGAGTCAGCCATTATCGCGTCTGGAGATTCGCCTGTGGACTCAGAATCGTCTCCTAGTTTCACCTGCTTCATTTGCAATGTTATGCTTGGGTCTGAATCTTCATCATCTGAAAAATATAGATCTTCTGAACTGAATTCCATTGATGACACCATCAGATAGAATTTAGGAGCCACTTCTTCAGCTTTGTCTCCCTATCTAATATCTTTGATGTTGTAAAGATGACTCGGCATGTCTCTATCAGATGAGAATCATTCTCAGCTTCTTCTTCATTTTCATCTATTTTAAGCTCTTTCATAAAATCACCAAGCTTAATAGGCCTCCTGACAGTCTGGTAATATTCACTCAAACTATCAATAGCTTTTTGAGTTGCAGTCATCTTTTTCTCAGGCTTCTTCAACTTGGCTTTCTTTTTGGAAGACTTTGATTTTGCTTTAACAAGCTTTGATGAGCTAGCTTGGCTAGGTTGCTATTTAGGGGTGGATGCTTGTGACACAGGAAACCATTTTAGATTCAACATTCATTCAGTAGGAGACTTCCACCTCACACCAGGAACTCCTTTAAGTTGTTTCAACAATTTAGTTGTCTTCTTGGAGACCATGGTCTCCCATTGCTCATCTTGAATAGGTTCTTTCATTTTTTCTTTAGGCGGGAGTATGAAAGAGGACGTGACTACCCGGGTGGATTCCTTTCTGGGACGAACTAACACATTATCTGATAATGTCAATTCTCCCCTCTTCTACATCTTTTCTAGCCAATCTTTGAAGACATAGCAATCTTCAATTGGATGACTAAATACCCAATGATATGGGCAGTAGTTTGGGTCGCCACTGTGTTTGGACTCTTCAGGACTTTTGCATTCTGGCAATTCCATACCGCTCTTAAGTGCTTGTCGGAACAGTTTAGCGACACTCTCCCTCTTGAATGAATATTCTTTATTCATTTTCTCCTTGGGGAGGGGAACGTTCTATCACCAATTCCCATTGTTTTCCTTTAATGCTCTCCTCCACTGGGAAAGGCTCGAGGTTTATCGTTTCCTCCAAGAACCAGCTTCAGTTGAGGATTTGGATTGTAAGCCTGCTTTGATTTTTCCATCGAAGGTGTTGAACTTCCGTACAGAATATCCCTTTAGATACGGCACCTGATCGTACTCTGCTGGGTACGGGCAACCTTTCCCTAGCAACTTCTCTGCCTGTTCAGCAGGTATAATGGCCTTGATCTTTTCACTAATTAAGCCTTCCAGCTGTGATGCAGTTACAGGTTCAGAGACACTCGCCACATTTTGTAGAGTAGGCTGGCGGGTTGGATCATCATTCCTATCGCCACCTTCAGGTACACCTTTCACTCCTGAGGCTTGAGGCACTTGCAGATTTTGAGTATTAGCAGCTTGATCGACAGGTTGAGCCGGTACAGTCCCCACAGAAGTGGTCTTCTGCATCATTTCCATCATAGCCGGCATCTGAGTCATCATCTCAGTCATTTTATCATTTATCTGAGATATTTCTCTATCTTTCTTTCGCATATGTTGCCTCATTTGTCGCCGCATATCTGCGAGTGTGATGTTTTCACCAGCGAAAGGATTTTCTCCAACTTCTTCCTCTTCTTCTCCTTCTTCTAAGGAGCTAGCACTTTGGCTGGCAATAGATCGAGCCCTATGGCGACGTCGATAAACACGTACACGGGGTTATGATTGTTGGTCATCTTCATCACCGTCATCATCTTCAACATCAATGTGGATGACCATATGAACCACCTCGAGCTTCATAATGTCTTCATCACCATATTCCTCTTCATCTTCTTGTACCTGAATTTCTGAGCGTCGTCGCCACTGAATTTCAGGTTCTTAGCTTAGAATGATTCTTCGATCCATGGGTTACGATCGAATTAAACTTCTTCCTTGGCTGGAGGAGGTAAATGACGGGATCTCCTGGAAGACTCTTCAAGATATCGACCGTCACTATAATTGTCATTATGGGCCTTCTTTTGGACCCATTTCTGACGAGTTCTGTTAGTAGGGGCGGATCTTCGGAAGACTGCTTCGGATGTCACACCCGAACTAATCTTTTCTTCAATCACCTCTTATTTTTGAGTCTTTAGCCTCCATATTTGTTTTCCTTTCCACCGGGACCTTTCGACGGCAGATCCCCGAACATATGGTTAGGTGTGACGCCCCGATGTTCACCGCACGGAGCTTGTTGTTGATAATCTCTTCTTTCAACTATCACAAAATATTATAGTTTATCTCTTGGAGGAGTTCTTCGGGCCTCAACAATCAGTGGCCTCTGAAACTTCTTTTTCATTAAGCCCTTCTATTTCATACCCTGGCAGACAGACGTTCAGGATCTCTTTTCTTTTGAGGGGCTGGAACTTCCGGTTGACGCTCCCAGAAAGATTGCTTGAGCTCACCAGAAGAGTTGTTTCTTCTTATCCACTTCAGGTTAGAAAACCTGTTTTGAGTGGGAATATTGATTTCTGGTTCTTGTGCCAGCAGGTTGGAGGGACGGATTGGCACTAGCAGTTATTGAGGGTGTAACTCTGCATTTCTCTTCCTCGTCTGCTTTCTATTGAGTTTTCCTCCAGATGAGGAAGCTTTAATACCATATTTCCCGGATTCAACAGGCTCTCTGGGCAGGGTAGTAGTGTTTTTAGTCACCACGGAAACTTTCCTTCCATCAACAACCCTCTTTGCTGTAAGGGTTTCAGGCTGGAATAATCTTTCAAATACAGAGGATCTTCCTTGAGCAGCACCTCTGGCAGCAGTCTTTGTAGAGTGAGAACTTTCAGAAAATTCTTTAGAGTTAGGCCGTATACAGGGACGGCTGCAGCCTTTGCAGTGGCTGCTGAGAATTTGAGCCCACGAAAGTGGATGGTGGCTCCAGTATTTCCAGTCTCTATGACAGCATTTTCCAGTTGTATCCTGGCTCCTCGTCCTAATTGAACAGTCATTAGTGTGTCCTACATTTCCATTCTATAAGAAAAATTAAAGGCAGGGGTTAGTAATCAAAACTGATACATCACCCTACACTTTCATAAATTAGAAATAACGCAGAACAGATAATAGAAGCAGGAGAGTTAGAATAGAACTGAAACATTGCTTATTGAATTTTCGTTGATCTTATTTAAAAGATTCATTTTCAGGAAATTTAAAATTGGATTTGCTTGCTACTATAGCCTTTTAGTGACTAGCCAGAGATGGAAAGAGAAACTATTCCCCAGCGGAGTTACCAGAAATCTGTGGGCTCCGAAAATTCGGCCCCGGCCTCCCCGCTGCAAAACTGTTTTTTTTAGGCAAGGGAGTTTTAACGAACTAAGTTCCTGGGTAAATTTAGGAAGGCAGATGGATTTGTAGATAAGACACTACCCAGAGATTTCGCCCTCATTTTGTGAGGACTTAATGATCTGAGTCCTGGTTTCCTATAGGCGCAAGCCCCTATAGTTAATTATCCCTCATGTTCACAAGAGAGAACTTTTGATTAAGGTTAGTCGTCAATCAGATACGTAGAGATACGTGTATTTGGCATATAGTAGAAGCATGAGTTTGGGTATTTGAGAACTGGATTTGGATTTGGGAATCTGGAGAGTTTGATAATTAAAATAGATATTTCACCATCTTGCACTTAAAGCGGATGGTGGGGGAATGGATGATGGACCCGATCAAGATCCCATGATTTCGTCGGACCGGTCCATCGTGGTCCCTAGTCTACTTAGTCAGAGGAGGTAGTCAATCCAACCAGACAGAAGGATCCTTGTCGGTAGCCATGGGTTGCTTCGTCCAAGGGGACCTTGTAGACCTGGGATGGGTATTTGCCTAAGGGGACAAATTCAAATCCACCTTAGCTAACAGAGGGCTTTGTGCCCTATCAATCATATCCTTTTGATTCATATCTTAAGGATTTAATGCCAATAAGGAGCGTATTGGTGTTGTCCATAACCGGTATTTTGTGGTGCCATTTAGAGGCAAAACCACTCGGTTCAAAGGGCCCCGAGTCGTGATAACCATTTATCCTGCGGTGCCATTTGGCGGCAGACCACCGGTTGGAGGTCACGTACCACGTGCTTATTGGAAGGAGATTGTTTGAGAATGGATCCTAGTGATATTTTTTACTAGGCATTTGGCTCTTTGTGAGCTAGAGTTTCTTTGAATTTGTCCACCTCGGCAAACTGTTGCGAAAGGTGGATGGATTTTACTTTGAGTGATTGATGGCATGATTTCAAATTTAAATATATGGATTTTAGGATTTATGGAATTTTCGATTTTTGGGTGGAGCTTGGAGGATATTTTGATATTTAGAAGTCATTTGAAAATGCTTGTAAACCCCTCCGGTTGAGAATAGCATTCAATATGGCCATCATCGGGGTGTTTGGGGTCATCTTTCTTTATTTGATTTTACCTTGTCAACTCGACCAAGCTATTAATCGAGGATCTGGTTTCTTGTAGGCTTTATTCCTTTGATAGTGAATTCTCTTGATTGTAGGCCTTGAATGCCTAATATGAACGTATTGAAACAAATACACTGGTCACCACAATCATGTATTCGTTTAAAGGTTTGAACCCTATCGACTTCTATTGGTCTGTATCGAAGGATCAGGTCCGAACTTAAATTCACTTGTTAACCCGCGTAGCATCCCTAGGCGTCACGTGTGTACCAATAGCATGATCGCCGGGGCCTATACGGGTTGGTATTGTATTTACCTCTTATGTACCTATGTGTATACAAACTACGTTGCACGTGTAGGGGTACTTTGAAATATTTGTAGTTGTGCATGTATTTTTCATTTGAATGCACAATATTTCCTTAAAGAGCTTATATACGCCTTCTGCCTTCTTGTACAAATGTTGCAGATCCGCTGGCAAGGCATTATAGGTTGTAGACGCCTTCTGTCTGCTCGTATAAGTGTTGCAGATCCGGTGGCTTTGCATTGTAGGTTGTATACGCCTTCTGTCGCTTGTATCAATGTTGCAGATCTGGTGGCATCGTTGTTTAGATTGTAAGGAGGTATTTCCTCATCTTGATATTGACTCCCATTTCTCAATCACTAGAGACATTCTTCTGGACTTTAAAGTCCGTTGTTTTAAAGAGAACTCTTTTAAGATTATCAGTGTAATGGATTTGTTATTCCAGATGTTTGTGGGCACTTGAACTATTTTCTTACTTAAGTATAGAACTAAGAAGAGATTTTGGAACACCAGGAAGTTTGGTTCTAATTTGTTCAGACATTTCCTCTCTTCTGTCAGGTGGTGTACTTTTTTGTACATCGAGTCGATCTTGTACCCGAAATACTTGGAGATCTTGCTCAACACTATCGTAGGTGATATTTGTACTTGTGTCCACAGTGATTCATTATACTTTCATTACACTATTGTTATCCATAAGTATCCATTTGCAGGGGACCGCTGTATTCACTATGATCTCTTGGAAGTGTTTATATAAGGGTCATTTACATCGGTATCGTATCCACCTTTCACAAATCTCAGGTGGTTCATTGATTGTACTTGTTTGTAGAGGAGGATCTTTGATTGCTGCATATAGGTAGGACTCGTACACCTTAAAACTATCAGTTGCCTCTTACAGGTATAGTGCATTGACTTTGTGGGGGACTGTTGTATCTACTACGAGCTCTTAGGAATGTTCGTAGGAGATACTTGTACTTGTTCCCATAGTGGTTCGATGTGCTTACGATATGCCCACTGTTGTTATCCACAAGCAGCTCGTATTTATTTGTAGGAATCCATTGTATTTGCTACGAGCTGCTAGGAATGTTCATAGGAGACCCTCATTTCTTGCATTACATCCACCTTTCACCAATTTTAGGTGATTTTGCTAATTGTACTTGTTTACAGGAAATGGTGTTTGACTGCTGGTCTCCAATATTATCATCTCAATCAACAGGCACATGCAGGCATTGTCATAGGATTTCATGCATTGAAATCTTGTAACGTGCTTTGTGTCACTTTTGACCGTACGAGTGCTCTTGTAATTTGATTTTCCTCGTGTATGATCCGAGTTTTGTTCTTTACATATGTTTAAGTCCGGGTTAAGTTTCATTCAAACTTGAATTCATCAAGTTCACAAGTCCCCACTTGATGTCATATAGCTTGAGTTCAAGCATGAGCTCAAAGTACATGTTCAAATTGATTGTCCAGGCTCCTCTGAAGTTCTTTGCATGTTCATTTTCATGTTCAAATTGATTTGAATTGGGCTTTAACACTTTTATCTGAATTTGACGTTTAATTAAACATTTTGAGCTTTATTCAATAGTCCAGGTTCATGTTCAATCAAGTTCAAAGGTCAAAAAGTCATTGTTCTTTGTACAAGTCCTCTGCTCATTTAGTTCAATTTCTGTGTATTATTGTTCGAGTACAGGTCTTCTACATTATTGCCCAAGTTTGTCTTCAAATTGTTCAAGTCTTTATACATTTCAGTGAAAATTTTGGCAGCACCCCGGCATATCCCTCGATTAGGGGAAAGTAGGGGAGATGGGCTTTCCCACCACGCTACTAGAGCGTGTATGGTAGGTGTCCTTAGAAACCGCAGCCATAGTAATTTTCATCCCAGCACGCTACAAGAGGGTGTATGGGGCCTTCAGCAGTACCCGTACGAGAACACCAGTCACTTCCCCACCATGCTACAAGAGCGTGTATAGGGCTCACCCACCTCACCATATGCTTCGCACAAGAGCGCGTATAGGTAGTTCTCCGATCCACCACAAACGTCGAGAATAAGATTTGGAACATCATACCTTTGCGTAGCAGTCGTCAGCGGTGTCGGTGTCGAGGTCAAGGTCGAGGACCGTCCCCACCACACTACAAGAGGGTGTATAGGACTTACCCGCATCGTCGCACTCATCGCACCGTATTTTCCCCAACCGTGCTACAAGAGCACGTATAGGAGGTCCACCGGTGCATCAAGCGCGTCGAGGACGGGGTTTAAGTCAGAAATTATACCTTGGCGACTCTAGCGGTGGAGGCTCGTGGACAGAGGTAGGGAGGGCGACACATTTTATTTTTATTATTAATTATAATTAATGTTAATTATAGTAATAATTAATTAATTATACTCTAGAATTAATTATTAATTATCAATTAATTATAATTAGTAAATTAATTGTAATTATAATTAAATGATGAGTAATTATAATTAATCGAGATTAATTATAATTAATCTAATAATTATAATTTATAATTAATTACTAATTAATCATTAATTATAATTAATTAATCAATTATAATTATAATTAAATAATAATTACAGATAATTAGATATTATTATAATTATAAAAAAAATTTATAATGGATTTGGCCGAAGAAGCTTGCCAAAGGGAGAAAGGTACCTACACAGCAAGCGTGTTCCTGTTGTTGCCTCCGATCGGAGAGAGGGGAGAGCAGACGGAGGAGCAAAGTCGAACAACCTAAAGGAGCCTGAGAAGGCCCACGGTCGGTGATCTCCCTTTCTTGCACCCGATCAAAATGTCGCAATTTCCATTTCGACAGAAAGGGAACGTCGGTCGCAGGAGCTAAGTCGAACGGCCACAAAAGCGCCGGAGAAGCGGCGGCTGGCGAGCTTCTGCTCTTGTTTCCGATCAAAAAGTCGGAGTTCCGACCCGACAGTAAGAGAAGTCGTTGATGAAGCGGAGTCGGGAAGCCAGGAAAGAGATGAAGAGCTAGAGAGAGTGAGGGATAGCTTGTGCGAGGAATCAGTAGCCGAGGGCTTCATTTTCTTCGGCTTTTAATGACGCGAGTGGGATTTTAGGTCGTGTCGAGATCGCGGGTAGAAGAAGTGTTGACGTGTGAGCGACATGCGACATGAGCGATGATGTGCGTCATGGTATGCCAGAGCAGGTATGGGATTTGAATTTTCTTTTTTGTTGTTTTCTTTGTACAAGTCAACAGGGTTCTCTATCCACACTAGGAGAATGTGAAAGGACAAAAGATTCTCTGCCCACACTAGGAGAGTATGAAAGCACGTAGGGTTCTCTACCTACACTAAGAGAGTGTGAATGGATGAAGGGTTCTCTGCAACACTAGGAAGAGTGTGAAAGGATGACGGTTCTCTACTACACTGGATAGTGGTGGAAGAGAGAATTTTGTAAAGTCTTCTCCGCCTTGCTATGGGTGCAAAAGGAGAGTCACTAGTGGTATTAGTGCAATACTCGGAGGGTGCCTCCGGGGAGTGGATGTAGGTCTGGTTTTGACCGAACCACTATAAATCTCGTGTCTTTATTTTTCTGTTGTTTTTTTTTTGTGTTTTTACTTTTAAAACTGTGGTTGAAAAATATTTTCTAGAAAAATTCACTAAAGTTTTATTTTCCTTTCCTAATTTAAAAAGAGGGCTATTTTTTTTTTAATTACCAATTTACCCCCCCCTCCTGGTTAGCCGTGGGACATTAACAACCTAATTCGTAGTGAACGAGTTTCAACAAGTGGTATCAGAGCTTTCTTTCTAAACCATAAGTTTAGACAACTTTTTTATTAACGTAGATGGCAACATTTGGAAACCAAAATACACTCGAGGGTTACTCTATAACTAGACCTCCACTGTTCGACAATATACTTTTGATTTTTGCAAAACATGCATGTCTAAATTTTTACAGTCACTTGAATATCGTATGTGAATCTTAGTTTAGGAAGGGTATACAAAACCAATTAGACTAGTTGACGGAGTTAGAGTTGAAACACCTTTTGGAGACTGGATAGTAGAAGAATGTGACTTAGCACAACTAAATGTCAAATGCTTGAATAGTTTCTTTTGTGCTTTACAATCAGAAGACTACATGCGGGTTTCCACTTGCAAAAGTGGGAAGGGCATATGGGATAGACTTTGTATAACTTATGAGGGGATTAATGAGGTTAAGCAATCTATACTTAATATCTTGTAGCATGATTATGAACTATTTTGCATTAAACCAATTGAATCCATTTCTGATATGTACACAAGATTCACACAAATAGTCACCTTTTTGCATACACTGGGTAGGGAACTAACGAATGCTGAAATTGTTAATAAGATTCTTCGTTGTTTGCATACTACTTATGATGCTAAAATTACTACAATTATAGAGTCTAAAGATCTAAATAATTTCTCTATTGATAATCTTCTTGGTTCGCTAATTGCTTACGAACAAGGAGTTAGCCAAAGAAAGATTGATGCAGGTGAACCACGAAGGGAGAAAAATATAGCACTAAATGTGGAAGAGTCTGAGAGTGAACACTCATAACCTAAGGATGAAGATGACAACGCATTGATGACTAGACAATTCAGAAGCTTTCTGAAGAGGAAGTAGAAGAGATACCAGCATTGGAATAGAGGGAAATTTAATAGAAATGCCAAAGTTTCAAATGATGTGATTTGCTATGAGTGCAGGAAACCTGGTCATATCAAGACTGAATGCCCAAAACTCAAAGTTACTCCTAGCAAGGAGAAGGTAGAGGAGAAACCAATTGTAAAGAAGGGCAAGAAGAAGTTTCAAAGAGCTTTCTGGGCGGACTCAGCTTCAGATTCATCAGAGACTGAGAAGGAAGAGGAAGTCACTAATCTGTGCTTAATGGCTGATACTCTTGATCAGTCAGATCAAGAAGAGGTTTGTGACTTAACCTATGATAAACTTTTTGAAGTTTCTGAACACATGCATGATGCATATAGGAAAATGAAGAAAATGCATGCTAGTCTAAGTTTAGAGTTTGATGAATTATAAAAGGAACATGAAATCCTTAAGAAAGATCATGCTTTAATTGATGACAACCACATGAAATTACTTGATGAGTTTGATGACTTGAATAAAAAACATGAAAAATTTAAAATCATCCTATGCTAAACTTAAAAAAGATTTTAAAAATTTTAAGGATGAATTAGAGAGCAAGATTTATAGATCAAACTATACAAATCAAATTTTGGAAAATATGAATTTATTTTATAAATTAATGACAAAAGCTGTCGAGGATAATAGGATATCCCCTAAACTTGAAGATTTTACTAATCCTATTCTGTATCCTAAATTTATGTAATCCCTGAATTGACAAATGAATGGTAGAAGACTTAGGAATCCATTTCGAAAAGTCAAATGTAATAATTGTGGATTGTTTGGACATATAGCTCACACCT
>NW_021319682.1:9727398-9743627 GCF_001605985.2 Dendrobium catenatum | reverse complement strand
AGACATTTTTACAAAACCTTTAGCCTTTGATATTTTCAGTGCATTAAGAACAAGGCTTGGTGTGACTGATTTGAATGCTTAATTAAAAATATTTTTGCAACATTGATGTTTGTTTTTCTAAGTTAACGTTTTTTATGTATTTTTATGTGTTTGTGAACTTGTATGTGTCATTTGCTTGATTTAGTATTTGTGTTCTTCATTTTTCAGTGAGTTTTTAAGTGTGTTTGTGTTAGTTTTAATTGAGTGCATGATTTAAAATTTTTGAGTGTCCATCATCCGGGATGAAATTTTTTCGTGCAGGATGATTTGTGTAGTGTATCTTTCGTATTTTGAACCGTTTGTGTGCAGTTTTTAGTTTTTTTATTGTCACTTGTCTATACGATCGTCACGATCGTCCTGGACGAAATGTTTTTCAAATGACGGGACAAATGAATAAATGAGTTGAATGGATAAGGTAATTTTTAATACTAACTTCGTACGTATGAATCTTTGGTTCGTCCGGATGAACACATGTCGGTTCGATGGAGGGGACGGTTTCAGCTGCCATTAAAATGATTATAAGTTCTGATCATCCCAAGATGAACACGTGTTCGTCTGTACGATCAGTTTGGTCAAAAGTCTTTATGAAAGTATGCTTCATAAGTTGTGTTGATTATGAAAAGCAATTTCATTTTGACGCATTGGTTCATCCATACGAAATTTTTTCATACAGGATGAATCGAAAAATTTGTATGGGATGAAATTTTTTCGTCCGGTATGAACGTGTCATTTTCAATAAATAGAAGGGCTTTTGAACTCAATAGTCACACTATAAACTTCTCTTTCAATCTCTTTCATACTTTAGATCTTTTTCAAATGGCAAGTTCAAGTAAGAGACAAAAGGTTGTGGCTAGGAAACCATATAGAAATTCATCTGAAAATGTCCTTTCCAAAGCAAATGAGGAATCTTTTCCTAGGTTTGCCTCAACGAATATCACTCCCTCCAGAATCCTAATCCAAGAACAACTTACCTTTCAGGTAATGAACTTATTTGCTTCAACACAGTTTGGTTTTATCCTTACCCTCGTCTATCTCTATAATAAAGAAACCTTTCACTACTTTCTTGCCAACATGTCCTATAACTCTGACCATTCTATTATTCGTTCCTTTGTCTTTAAACAAAAAATTGAAATCACCAAGGCTGACTTAGGAGCCTTTTTGAATTTAAGGACAGAGGGAGCTTGAGCCCCTCACTTGATCAACCCTCATGATTATGAATGGTATGAAATTAATAATGTGATTAGAGGAATCAATTTGAACGAACATGTGGTTTGAGTATCCGGTCTCGTTTGAAATGCACGTATCATCCAACATGTTCTTAGAACTTCTATAATTCCTAAAACTGGTGATAGAATTAATAGAATCCCTCTTCTTTCTATGGTGACATTTTTGATCATGTCTAAAGAACCTATAGATGAAGCGCAACTTATCCTTAACTATCTTTTTGGTCTATCTGAAATTGGACATGTAGAGCATAAGAGAAAGAAGAACATCGCCTTAGGACATCTAGTTGCCTACATTATGGATAAGAAATATAATTTGTTTCATCGTGATCAAGAGTTTGAAGAACCGCTCTACTACAATGACGGATCATTTAGAGCAATCTTCAAAGAAGAACCAAGTAAAATACATGTCATTAGTGATACAGAGGAAGCACCAGAAGCTGCACCTGCACCCGCCAATGAACCAAATTATCAGGATTTGGTTCAAAGATTCGATCGCCTAGAGACTCATCTTCAGTAGCAGGCCACACAGTATGAACATGACATGAGTTTTATGAGGGATCAGATGAGTGATATCAGTACCAATGTGCTTATGATGAGTACTTACTTTAACATCTTTGGTGCTACACCTCCTCCTCCTCCTCCTCCAGATCAGGGTCCTTCCCAGTGATAGTTGTACTTAATTTTATGTATTTTCTATAGTTTGTGTTAGTTGTTGTTTTAAGTAAGTTTGTTGTATTTTCTTTTCTTTAAATGTTTTGTTTTTGTATTGATATCCTAAGCTTAGATTGTAATATCTTCATATTGATATCAATATATGTTCTCGTGTTTTGACTTTAATGGTATTAAAATGTGTGTTAGCCTTTATGATAATCATTAGATTTTTTTAATCTTAATAGTGCTATACTTTGAAATGCAAGTCAAAATTAAATTAATTAGAAAATCTAATTTTTTCTAAATTTAAGTTCTGCTTATAACTTGATATAATTAAGATTGTCAATTTCATGTCTCTTATTTAGACTACATTAATTCTAATATTATTATTACAACTATAATGTTTTCTTATTTTATATTTCACTTATCAATAAATATTTATGCACTTAGAAAAATTTGAAATTTTTTATTATTGATTTTGGAAAGATCAAAATTACTCTTGAAAAATGTACAAATGTACAAAAATCAAAAGAAATGCGCAATGGTTCGCAAATTAAAAAGAGGCACAAAATGAGCCAACAAGTAAAAAGATGCACAAATGAGTGGATGTAGGTCAAGTTGATCGAACCACTATAAATTCTGGTTTGTTCATTCCTTTTCTTATTTATGCACTTTATTTTTATGATTATTTTTGTGGTTGATAACTCTGATTTATTTCATTATTACAAAATTTACTTTTTTGTATATGTTGCATCGATTATTGTGTGTGAATTTTAAATTTTTTTAAATAAGTTTTTTTCTTAAAGAATTTTTAAAATATCGAATTCACCCCCTCTTGGTTAGCCTCAAGGCTAGTTCATTAAGGTTTAAAAACCCTGACGAACTTTCATTTAGTACCTTGAGGATGAGACTAGGTGTTATAGACATTCATACTTAACTTAGGATAAATAAAAATCTTTATCTTTTGAAATTAGTCACTTGTATGTGTTATATTGTATATGTTTGTTTTTATGTATGTTAATTTATGTGTTGTCACTTTTACGTATTTTTTTTTTAGTTTAAAAGAAGTTTCCTGATCCTAAAACACTCATCACCATATAAAAAAACTATAAAATGTTCTATCATACTGTATGATTTGTTGTGGATCTATGGTTTATGATTTTGAAGATAACAAACATTCCTTATTTCTCTACGATTGCCTTATGTGCTAACGTTTCAGGTCCACACGATCAGACTGCAATTTGGATTAGGTAGACGAGGTTTGTGTAAGTTTGTAATCTTTTTCCTTTCTTGAGTCTGTTGTATTTGGTGTGGCATCTAATAGTTTGTAACTTAGAAGATTTTCTGTTGTGCCCTAAAAGATTTCTATTTTTGGTAACATCATCTCGGACGATATTTATATCGTCCTGGATGATCTGACAAAAGTAGAAACCCTAATTAGGGCATCCTTATTAAAGCAGCCGTCATTATGCAAAACACATCATCCTGGACGATTTTGTATCGGCCAGGACGATAGGCTCAATTCAGCAAGAATCTGCCGCCAGATCTATTTAGAAATAACCTATTTTTGGACATCGTCCAGAGTATCGTCCAGGACTATAAAATATTGTCCAGGACGATCCAGGTCAATTTTTCCAAAACTTATCTGGAATTTAAGAAAATTAATTACATGGTCAAATCCTCCTGGACGATCTCTAGATCATTCGATGTGTTCATAAAGTTGAAAAGATCATTTGAAATGATTTTTTACATCATACTGGATGGGACTAGTATTTGAATTGAAAGTAATGTATGACCTTATATGTTACTGTATGTGATGATAATGTACCTTCTCATCCTCTATAAACCGAGTATGGCAAAGAACTGTCACCTTTCACACTCTATAAGTGATGGTAATGTACCTTCTCATCCTTTGTCACCCTCCCAGTGAAGGCAGAGCACCTACATGTCATTTTTCACCCTCCAAGTGAAGGCAGAGAACTGTCACATCCTTTTTCACCAGCCTCGTTAAGGCACAGAATCATCACATCCTTTTTCACCATCTTGGTGAAGGCAGAGAAACATAACATACTTTATCTGTTAGGAGAGTTACTATGTGCATGGTTTATATTCTTGCAACTTGTATAGTTTTGAAGATTTCAAATATTATTATTTTATGTATAGTTATCTCCTAACACTTTTTGGATGATTTGTTTTTGCTCTTATGTGTACTAACATTTCAGGAAAATTAAAATCCAGATTACGAAGACTTCAAATCAAATTCAGCATGAGATACTTTGTGTATTTAAAGCTTGTATTTTTCTTTGAATTAAGTTTGAGATGGAGTGGTTGTAATTGAGTGAATAAACACACACACACACTTAAGGAGATCTTGAAAATTTTGTGTTGATCATACGGGATGAACATAGTTCATACGGGACTATCATGATAGTTATCTCCTTTTAAGAGCAATGGAATGAACAGGAGTTGAAGAAAATTTTCCTAAGTCCTGATCGTCCAGGACGAAGTGTATTCATTCCAGGATGAAATGTTCTTTAGAATATTTTTGTTCAAATGAAATTTATATTCATTCTAGGACGAGTTTCTCTCTAGAGTATTTTCATCCAGGATGAAGTGTATTCGTCCAGGGACGAATTCTCCTCTGGAGAATTTTCATTCAGAAAAAATTTATATTCGTGCCAGGACGTGTTTCTCTATAGAAAAATTTCATCTAGATGAACCAATATTCGTCCCAGGACGACGTGAGTCGACTTTGAAATTTTTGTGACCTTATGAAATTTTTGGGAACCGACCTATGGAATAACTGTTCGTACCGGACGAAATTAATTTGTACGGAACGATGTGTGTGTACGAAGTCATTTTGTACCCATATACATTAGGTTCATTTTCAACGCATTTAAGTAAAATCATCCAGGACGATCCACGATCGTACGGGACAATCCAATGTGTATTGACTTGAAAATTTATAGTTTTTGGACGGATTTTTGTGTCTTTCCTATAAATAGTCCAATCTAAACTGCCACTTAATCTTTTTGCCTACTTAGCTTTGTGCCTATTGAAAGAAGAGTCAAGGAGAGAGTATAAGAGAGTGTTCGAAGGAGAATTCTTACTACTGGAGCATGAAGGCTTCACTTGGTGTTCAAAGGTAAGAATCTTTACTTTTGATTTGTGTTTACTTCACTCTTTTCTTTCTTCCTTCTAGATTTCTTGTGAAGAAGATCTGTCAAGGAGATCCGGTTCTCTGCCGACACTTGGAGAGAGTGAATCGACGAAGGGTTCTCTTCCCACACTAGGAGATTGTGAAAGGACGAAGGGTTTGTGGGCTCCAAAAATTCGGCCCCGGCATCCCTACCACGCAACTGACTTTTTCTTTTTTGTGAGGGAGTTTTAACAAAATAAGTTCCAGGGTAAATTTTGGAAGGCAGATGGATTTGTAGATAAGACACTACCCATAGATTTTGCCCTCATTTTGTGAGGACTTTATGATCTGAGTTTTGGTTTCCTATAGGCGCAAGCCCATATAGTTAATTACCCCTCCCGATCAAGAGAGAAAACTTTTGATTAAGTTTAGTCGTCAATCAGATACGTAGATATATGTGTATCTGGCATATAGTTGCAGCATGGGTTTGGGTATTTGAGAACTTGATTTGGATTTGGGAATCTGGAGAGTTTGATATTTAAAATAGGCATTTCACCATCTTGCACTTAAAGCGGATGGTGGGGAAATGGATGATGGACCCGATCAAGATCCCATGGTTCCGTCGTCCTGGGCCATCGTGTTCCCTAGTCTACTTAGTCAGAGGAGGTAGTCGACCCAACCTGATAGAAGGATCCTTGTCGGCAGTCATGGGTTGATTCGTCCAAGGGGACCTTGTAGACTTGGGATGGGTATTTACCTAAGGGGACAAATTTGAATCCACCTTAGCTAATAGATGGCTTTGTGCCCTATCGATCATATCCTACTGATTCATATCTCAAGGATTTAATGCCAATAAAGAGCGTATTGGCACTGGCCATAACCGGTATTTCTTGGTGCCATTTGGCAGCAAAACCACTCGGTTCAGAGGGCCCCGGGTCGTCATAGCCGTTTATATTGCGGTGCCATTTAGCGGCAGACCGCCGGTTAGAGGATACGTACCACATCTTTATTGGCAGGAGATTGTTTGAGAATGTATCCTAGTGATATTTTTGACTAGGCATTTGGCTCTTTGTGAGCTAGAGTTTCTTTGAATTTGTCCACCTCGACAAACTATTACGGAGGGTGGATCGATTTTGCTTTGAGTGATTGATGGCTTGATTTCGAATTTAAATATCTAGATTTTAGAATTTGTGGAATTTAGATTTTTGGGTGGAGCTTGGAGGACATTTTGATATTTTGATGTCATTTGAAAATGCTTGTAAACCCCTCCGGTTGAGATTAACATTCAACACGGCCATCATCGTGGTGTTTGGGGTCATCTCCCATTATTTGATTGGACCTTATCAACTCGACCAAGCTATTGATCGAGGATCGGGTTTCTTATAGGCTTTGTGCCTTTGATAGTGAATTCTCTTGATTGTAGGCCTTGAAGGCCTAATATGAATGTATTGAAAAAAATACACTGGTCGCCACAACCGTATATTCGTTTAAAGGTTCGAACCCTGTCGACTTCTATTGGTCCGTATCGAAGGATTAGGTCCGAACTTGAATTCACTTGTCAACCCAAGTAGCATCCCTAGGCGTCACGTGTGTACCAATAGCACGCTCGCCAGAGTCCATGCGGGTTGATAATGTATTTACCTCTTGTGTACCTATGTGTATATAAACTACGGTGCACGTGTAGGGGTACTTTAAAATATTTGTAGTTGTGCATGTATTTGTTATTTGAATGCACAACATTTCCTTGAAGAGCTTATACACACCTTTTATCTGCTTGTACGAACGTTGCAGATCCGGTGGCATGGCATTGTAGGTTGTAGACGCCTTCTATCTGCTCGTATAAGTGTTGCAGATCCGGTGGCGTTGCATTGTAGGTTGTAGACGCCTTCTATCTCCTTTTATCAGTGTTGCAGATCCGGTGGCGTCGTTGTTTAGATTGTAATGAGGTATTTCCTCATCTTGACATTAACTCCCCTTTCTCAATCACCGAGGACATTCTTCTGGACTTTAAAGTCTGTTGTTTTAAAGAGAACACTTTTAAGATTATCAGTGCAATGGATTTGTTATTCCCGGTTTTTGTGGGCACAAGAACTGTTTTATTCTTAAGTACAGAACTAAGAAGAGTCTTTGGAACACCAGGAAGTTTGGTTCTAATTTGTTCAAACATTTCCTCTCTTCTGCCAGGTGGTGTACTTTTTTGTGCATCGAGTCGATCTTATACCCGAAATACTTAGAGATCTTCATCACCACTATCGTAGGTGATATCTGTACTTGTGTCTACATTGATTCATTGTACTTTCAATACACTGTTGTTATCCATAAGTATCCATTTGCAAGGGACCGCTGTATTCACTATGATCTCTTGGAAGTGTTTGTAGAAGGGTCATTTACATCATTATCGTATCCACCTTTCACCAATCTCAGGTGGTTCATTGATTGTACTTGTTTGTAGAGGCGGATCTTCGATTACTGTATATAAGTAGGACTCGTACACCTTACAACTATTTGTTGCCTCTTACAGGTATAGTGCATTGACTTTGTAGGGGACTGTTGTATCTACTACGAGCTCTTAGGAATATTCGTAGGAGATACTTGTATTTGTGCCCACAGTGGTTCGATGTGCTTACGATATGCCCACTATTGTTATCCACAAGCGGCTCGTATTTGTTTGTAGGAATTCGTTGTATTTGCTACGAACTCCTAGAAATGTTCGTAGGAGACCCTCGTTTCTTGCATTACATCCACCTTTCACCAATATTAGATGATTTTGCTAATTGTACTTGTTTACAGAGGATGGTGTTTGACTTCTGGTCTCCAGTATTGCCATCTCAATCAACAGGCACATGCAGGCATTGTCGTAGGATTTCATGTATTGAGGTCTTGTAACGTGCTTTGTATCACTTTTGACCGTACGAGTGCTTTTGTAATTTGAATTTCCTCGTGTCTGATTCGAGTTTTGTTCTTTGCATATGTTTGAGTCCGGGTTAAGTTTCATTCAAACTTGAATTCATCAAGTTCACAAGTCCCCACTTGATGTCGTATAGCCTGAGTTCAAGCATGAGCTTGAAGTACATGTTCAAATTGATTGTCCAGGGTCCTCTGAAGTTCTTTGCAAGTTCATTTTCATGTTCAAATTGATTTGAATTGGGCTTTAGCTCTTTTATCTAAATTTGACCTTTTAATTAATCATTTTGAGCTTTGTTCAATAGTCCAGGTTCTTGTTCAATCAAGTTCAAAGGTCAACAAGTCATTGTTCTTTGTACAAGTACTTTTCTCATTTAGTTCAATTTCTATGTATTATTATTCGAGTACAGGTCTTCTACATTATTGCCCAAGAAGGTCTTCAAACTGTTCAAGTCTTTGTACATTTCAGTGAAAATTTTGACAGCCGTTTGGGGGAAAGTAGGGGAGCTGAGCCTTCCCACCACGCTACTAGAGAGTATATGGTAGGTGTCCTTAGACACCGCGGCCATAGTAACTTTCATCCCACCACGCTACAAGAGCGTGTATGGGGCCTTCAGTAGTACCCGTATGAGAACACCAATGACTTCCTCACCACACTACAAGAGCGTGTATAGGGCTCACCCACCTCGCCGTATGCTTCGCACCGGGCTCCCTCCTACCGTGCTAGAAGAGCGCGTATAGGTGGTTCTCTGGTCCGCCGCAAATGTCAAGAATGGGATTTGGAACATCATACCTTTACGTAGGAGTCATCGGTGGTGTCGGTGTCGAGGTCAAGGTCGAGGACCGTCCCCACCACGCTACAAGAGCGTGTATAGGGCTTACCCGCCTCGTCGCACTCATCGCACCGGATTTCCCCCCACCGTGCTACAAGAGCGCGTATAGGAGGTCCACCGGCAGTGCTCCTGTTGTTGCCTCCGATTGGAGAGAGGGGAGAGCAAACGGAGGAGCAAAGTCGAACAACCTAAAGGAGCCTGAGAACGCCCACGGTCGGTGATCTCCCGTTGTTGCACCCGATCAAAATGTCGCAACTTCCCTTTCGATAGAAAGGGAATGTCGGTCGCAGGCGCTAAGTTGAATGGCCACAGAAGCGCCAGAGAAGCATCGGTTGGCGAGCTTCTGCTCTTGTTTCCGATCAAAAAGTTGGAGTTCCGACCCGACAGTAAGGAAAGTCATCGATGGAGTTGAGTCGGGAAGCCAGGAAGGAGACGAAGAGCGAGAGAGAGTGAAGGAGAGCTTGTGCGAGGAATAAGCAGCCGAGGGTAGAAGCAGTATCGACGTATGAGGGACGTGCGACGTGAGCGATGATGTGCGTCGTGGGATGCCAGAGTAGGTATGGGATTTGAATTTTTTTTCTTTGTACAGGTCAATAAATGCTCCCCCAACAAATGTGGTAGGCATCTGGAGCGGACCACGTTTGTTGTATGCTTATTGACCCTGTGGATCTCTACATATTTATTCTAGATGTCACACTAGAGTTTCCATTTAGTGGATCTCCAAGAATGTATTTGGATGTCACACTAAGATGTCTAGTGGATCTCCAAAGATTTGTTTGGATGTCATAATAGGATTTTCTTTCTCCACTGCTCTTTTAGATATATTCATAGATGACTGATGTATTGTCTTTGTGGATTTGAAGGTAGTGGATAGCATATGTTCAAGATTCTTCCATCATCTGGTTGTATCTTGGTAGAATTTTGAATATTTACTTGGGGATCTCGGCATGCTGCGCAATGTTGACCCAAATAAATATTTAAAATTCTCCCAGTCTTTAGGAACATTTGTGGATGTCATCTAGGGTGCTCATTCTGCGGCTTTGGCCTGAGTCCTGAGATTTTGATTCTTTTTGTCCTGTGCTTTGTGCTACAAACATTAACGAAGGATTGTTTGATTTGTCTTTACTGACTTTCCAAAAGATTTGTATGCCTTCAGCCCTATGCTTCTAGCTTTGTGGGGCTTGTTGAAAGGGTAGATGCCGGTGACCTAAACCCTTTAGGTTTGTACTAGGTCGATAGCAAAGAGTCATTGGTCCAGAGCTTTGTGCATAGCGGACTTGTTAATGACAAAATCCTCTTAGTTCAGCCATAGGATTTTTATGAACTTTGGGATAATTTTCTTCGGCCCTTTGCTTTGTGCTTTGACGGACTTGTTGAATAAAAATTCCTTCGATCCTTGCTTTGTGCTTTTAAGGATTTATTGAAGGATTTGCAGGTTTTGGATTCAGTTGATAGTACCGAACGTTGTTAGTTTCTTGATCCTTAACCATTTGAGGAGACTTTAATCTGAGTCACTTAAGTTTATCAGATCGGGAGAGCAGGAATTTGACAGCTCTTCGTCCTCTTATTGCTGAGATGGGGGTTCCTCTACTACGGCCTTTCTTATGGCTTGTTGAGTAGATGGAGCTGCCAGCGATCAGGCCATATTTGGGCTTGTTGGATCCGACCTTTTACACCCATTCAGACTTAAGACTTGAGCTATGAGAATTGCACTTCCCAATGCTGATTTTACTGAAGTTGATAGATTTTGAGTCATCCTTCATGGTTTTGGACTTTGGAGCCTACAAACATTCAGTAGTTGCTCGAGACTCATCTTTCCACTGGAACTTTGATTCTTCAGTCATTTTGGAGAACTTTGCAGACTACGATCACTTCAACTTGTCGAGTCAAATTGACCTTCATTCTTCCTACAGTCCCTACTGATGAGTTGGCGAAGTGGGGGTTCCGCTACTATGGCCTTTCTTATGGCTTATTGAGTAGGCGGAGCTGCCAGCTATCTGGCCATATTTGGGCTTGTTGGATTCAACCTTTTACACCCATTGGAACCTTAAGCTTCAGGCTGTCGAAAGACTTCAAGCTTTTCCAGCTCAATTTATAGTAGTGTGTAGTTATAAAAGTCTCTTTCTTGACCTTTGAGTCTTGGTTTATTGGAGAAGGTGTTGTCTCGATCTTTGAGAGATCACCTGCATAGGCTTTAAAAGAGAAACATTTATGTTCTTTATCACAAAGTAACATTTGAATTGATAATTTTAAATATTTATTCGGGGATCTCGGAATGCAGCGCGATGTCGACCCGAATAAATATTTAAAATTCTCCTGTCTTGCAGGGACATTTTGGAGTAGAATAGAATTGAAATCTTGAGATTTTAAATATTTGTTTGGGGATCTCGGCATGCAGCGCGATGTCGACCCGAATAAATATTTAAAATGCCCTCAGTCTGATGAGAAATTTTGAAATGTGTTCTCATGACATAAGAGAATTTCAAAATATGAAATATATATGCTAACAATAATGTATGAAAATATAACACATTAAGTACAACATTTCATGCATAGTATTTCTTCAGGTATCGGCCATTGATCGGTGGCATGGGCCTCTGACCATTCAGATCAATGAGTTGATAAGCTCCTCCCTAGTACACCTTCTCGATGACGAAAGGTCCTTCCTAGTTGGAAACAAATTTGCCATCGATTTTTCGGTGTGGGATAATTGGCCTTCTCTACACTAGGACCAATTTCCCTTCTTGAAATAATCGAGGACACACCATTCGATCAAAGGATTTTGTTATTCTTTCTAGATAGATCTCTAGGTTCTGCTGAGCTTGCAACCTGAGTTCATCGAGTGCATCGAGCTCTTCCATTCTTAACCGAGCATTTTGTTCCTGAGTCATCTCATTCTGGATAGCAACTCAAAGGGATGGAAGTTCAACTTCTAGGAGCAGTACAGCTTCAACTCTGAACACTAGAGAGTAGGGAGTAGCTTTGGTTGGCATTTTGTAAGCTGTATGATAGGCCCATAGCGTTTCTGTCATCTTCGTATGCTATTCCCTTTTGTTCTTTATGAGAATCTTCTTTAACAGCTTCACCAGTATCTTGTTGAAGGATTCTGATAATCCATTTTCTCTTGGATAGTATATGGATGAATATCACCAATCGATTTTGTGCCGATCAACGAACTTATAAATTTTTGTACTCTTAAAAGCGGTTTTGTTGTCTGAGATTATGCGGCGTGGCTCACCGAATCTATAAACAACGTTGTGGGTGAATAAATTGATTATATGCTCAGATGTAACTTCTTTAAATGAAGCCGCTTCTGTCCAGTTTGAGAAATAGTCGGTTACTGCCAAGATAAAGCAGTGTCCTGCTGATGACGACGGATCTATCGGCCCGATAATATCAATACCCCAATATTCAAATGGCCAGGATGCTATTGTAGGGTGCAGCGGATTTGGTGGTTGATGTATAACATCATCGTGGATCTAGCACTCATGACACCTCTTAGCATGATTAATACAATCTCTGACCATGGTCGGCCAATAGTAGCTCATTCTTTTGATTTTAACTGCCATCTTGGGACCTGATTAGTGCGCTCCACAAAGTCCTTCGTGAACTTCTGCTACCACCTTATCAGCTTCTTGAGTCCCTAGGCATCTTATCCATATTTGATCGAAAGCACGTCAATACAATGTGTTGTTAACAAATGCATATCGTAGTGCTCTCTTTCTGATTTAAGTAGCTAATGATTTGTCTGTTGGTAGCTTACTTTCTTTGAAATATTCTATGAAAGATTGCCTCCAGACATCTTCTTCTTCGACATATAGACAATGCCACCATGATTCTAAAGCTTGACTGGTCTTACGACGTTTCTTAGGAACTTGACGTTCTTCAAGTTGATCTCCAAGATCAACTAGTTGGGGAGGTTGAGGATCATTTGGAGTTTCATCCTGCTGGCTTGAACTTAGTATTCCCTCTACTCGCGAAAATTGTAATAATGCTGGCTCTAGGATCTGACGATTGTACACCATAATTATAATGGGCCATTCATCATCCATATTTTCCATTTCTTTAGCTAGTTTGGCAAGGGAATCAGCTTTTCCATTTTGCCCTCGAAGAACTTGAGTTAAATTAACAACTGGAATTTGCTTCATAAGCTCAAGAACTCGTCGATGATAACAGGCCAACTCAAACTTGGTGATTTTGTAAACTCCCAATACTTGATTCACAACAAGTTGAGAATCTCCGAAGATTTGAAGATTTCAGATTCTAACATCAATTGCAATCTCCAATTCAGCTATTAGGGCTTCATATTCAGCCTCATTATTGGTCCGAGGTTCAGTCAAGCTGAATGAGAATCTCATTATGCCTCCCTCGGGCGCCACAAAAATGAGTCCAATCCCAGCTTGAGCCTTTTCTAGATTTGGAGGTCAAGCACGCTTAATCGATGACGCTCCATCGAAGTACATTTCTCATACTTGTAGCATCTCCTTGTCTTCAACATTCATGATCTGTTCGTCAGGTAGATCTTCATTGAGTGATGAATTCGTAGGAATAGGATGTGCTGTGAGAAAGTCTGCTAACACTTATCCTTTCACTACTTTTTGTGGCACGTATGTGATATCAAACTGTAGTAAAATCACTGCCCACCTTGCCAAATGAACTGTCAATGCTGGTCTTGTCATCAGAAACTTCAACGGATTGATTTTTAATATTAAAGTGATTTTATGAGATAGCATATAATTACGGAGCTTCTAAATAGCAAAAATTAGAGCTAAGTAATGCTTCTCGATCACGGAATAGCGTATTTTTGCTCCTATCAACCTTTGGCTTATGTAGTAGAGTGCATTCTCCTTACCTTCTTCATTATGATGGGCTAATAGTACTCAAAGGGACTCTTCTAGTGCTGCCGTGTACAGTATAAGAGGCTTCCCGTAGATTAACACCTCAAGAATAGGAGGATTCAATAGATATCTTTTAATATTTTCAAACGCTTCTTGGCACTCGTCGTCCCATTTGAAACATACATCTTTCTTCATCAGCTTTGAAGATGGCTGGCACCTACCAGACAGATTCGATATAAACCGCCGAATAAAAGCCAATTGCCCTTGTAAGGAGTGAAGTTGTCAGAGGTTCTTTGGAGGTGGCATCTCCATGATTTCCTTGATCTTGTTGGGGTCGACTTCGATGCATCGATGTCGAACAACATATCCCAAGAATTTATCGGAGGAGACCCTGAATGCACATTTGAGAGGGTTCATCTTCAGATCATATTTTCTGATCCTCTCGAACACAATTCTCAAATAATCTAAATGGTCTTTTCGGTCTATGCTTTTAATGACCAAGTCATCTACATAGCATTCGACCTTCTGATGAATCAAATCATCAAATATACGAGTCATCTCCCTTTGATTTGTGGCACCAGGATTCTTCAAGGCAAATGGTATAACTATGTAGCAGAATATGCTTATAGGCATTCTGAATAATGTTTGTCTTTCATCTTCATGCGCTATTTTTATTTAATTATAACCTGACGATCCGTCCATGAAGGAGAACATATCGTAGTTGAATGTATTGTCAGCTAGAAGCTCTGATATTCGGAGCAGAAAGTTATCTTTTGTACATGCCTTATTGAGGTCCTTGAAGTTGATGCAGATACGAATCTGGCCATTCTTCTTTTTTACAGGGACGATATTGGCAATCTAGAAGGCATATTTTTCTTTTCGGATGAAGCCTGCTTCTATGAGCTTCTTTGTTTCTACAATCACCAACTCTTCATCTCCAATCTCATTCTCCTTGGAGCTTATTTGATGGGTGCTGCATCAGGCTTGATGGCCAATTTGTGAACTGCCACATCCGGGGATAAGCTAGGCATCTCAGCATATGTCTAAGCAAAGCAGTCCCTGAATTCACAGAGTAGCTCTTTTATTTCTTCTACTTGATCTTCTGGTAGAAGAGAGCTAATGAAGGTTGGGCGAGGGTCTTCCTCAGTTCCCAAGTTGACTTCTTTGAGCTCGTCCATCGTAGCAGCTTGTCCACCATCTTTTAGTTCTTCTGGTGCTGGATTGGCTTCCACGGGTTGATCTTCATAAGCTTTGGCTTCATATACCTCATCTTCATCATTATCAGATTTGATTTCCTCACAAGTGACTATTCGACAAGTCTCTTTTCGGAAGAATTTTTGTTTGATGAACCCGATGCCTTTATATGCATCTATATCCTTCCGTCATAGTGGACGCGGATTCCTTCCATACCAGAGGCCCAGGCTTGTACGAAGTTATTATTTGGTAGTAGGAATATTGATTTGCTTTCGTAGCATTCTTTGAATATTCTTGGTATTAAACTTGGGTAGACTCGTAGGAAATAATTCCTCGAAGTCGAGGAGCATACAACACCAATCATTTTTCTTCTCTTCGTGTATTCGCGTGGAATACAATACATTTCCAGGTGCAGTCCCCTTCTTCAGAGGAGGTAGATAAAGAGTGAAGAGTTCTTCAATCTTATGCACCTCACGTAAAATGATTTCCTTGAAGTGTTGTAGAGGGATATGTGTGACTGCAAGTACACTATTTGAGATTGACAGGATGCTTATTCTTCTAGAGAACTCATTATACACCGTATTCATATAGATTGAGTCATAGTCATAATCATCATTTGAAAATTCAACCTCGCTACCCCATTCATCCATGGACTGACATACTTTTCAAGATTTTGTAGGGACGATATCATCTTCATCTAAATCACTCCCTAGGTGAGGCACATGTTTCCTTTCTTTGGGAATAGTTGGTGATTTGGGAAGATCAGGCGTTGCCTTCTTTCTTCCTACACGCTTCTTCTCACCTTCTTATTTAAGTTTCTTCGCAGTCTTTGAATTTGATGCCCTAGCCTCAAGAGAACTCGAAGGCTTTTGCTTCTTTGGCATGAAGTACCTAGCATCTTTATATATTATAACTTCATGTACTGCAAAGGGTTGGATATCACCAGAGATTCTGAATTCTTCTCCTTCCCTGAGATATTTCATGCACTGGTGTAATGTTAAAGGGACAACACTGTATTCATGCAGCTAGGGGTGACCCAGTAGCGCCTTGAAAGAAGTGTCCGAATCAATCACTTGAAATTTGGCTTCTGTATGGAGTTCCCCAAATACAAGAGAGATCATAAATGATCCAAGGGTTTTCTGTCCTTTCTCATTGAAGCCGTGTAACATCAACTGGTCTTGCCCAAGATGTTTCACATTGAGGCACAATGATCTCAATGCTTTAAGGCTCATGAGATTTACGGAAGATACAAGATCGATCAAAACTCGACTGATAATCATATCGTCGCTCTTTACCGTAACATATAAAGGGCGGTTGTGATATTCCGTTCCAAACATCATATCATCCTCAGCAAAAGTAATGATTGGCTCATTTCGAGCTTGCAAGACTTCCGTCAAATTACGTT
>NW_021319682.1:9719768-9727180 GCF_001605985.2 Dendrobium catenatum | reverse complement strand
TTTTCATCTATTTTAAGCTCTTTCATAAAATCACCGAGCTTAATAGGCCTCCTGACAGTCTGGTAATTATTCACCCAAACTATCAATAGTCTTTTGAGTTGCAGACTTCTTTTCCTCAGGCTTCTTCAACTTGGCTTTCTTTTTGGAAGACTTTGATTTTGCTTTAATAAGCTTTGATGAGCTAGCTTGGCTAGGTTGCTGTTTAGGGGTGGATGCTTGTGACACAGGCAACCATTTTAGATTCAGCATTGATTCAGTAGGAGACTTTCACTTCACACTAGGAACTCCTTCCAGCTGTTTCAATATTTTAGTTGTATTCTTGGAGACCACGGTCTCCCATTGCTCATCTTGAATAGGTTCTTTCATTTTTTCTTTAGGCGGGAGTATGGAAGAGGACGTGACTACCCGGGTGGATTCCTTTCTGGGACGAACTAACACATTATCGGATAATGTCAATTCTCCCCTCTTGTACATCTTTTCTAGCCAATCTTTGAAGACATATCAATCTTCAATTGGATGACTAACTACCCGATGATATGGGTAGTAGTTTGGGTCGCCACTGTGTTTGGACTCTTCAGGTCTTTTGCATTCTGGCAAATCCAGACCGCTCTTGAGTGCTTGTCGGAACAGTTTAGCGATACTCTCCCTCTTGAACGAATATTCTTTATTCATTTTCTCCTTGGGGAGGGGAACGTTCTATCACCAATTCCCATTGTTTGCCTTTAATGCTCTCCTCCACTGGGAAAGGCTTGAGGTTTATCATTTCCTCCAAGAACCAGCTTCGGTTAAGGATTTGGATTGTAAGCCTGCTTTGATTTTTCTTCATACTGTATAGGCTACTTTCATTTATTCATATTATATACTACCTTTTTACCTTTATCAGGTCTAGGAGGAAATGCGGAGTAAACATCATTTCTCCTAGCATCAGGCGCCTTAGCCTTTTTGGATTTATCAGGGAAGCTTTCTGACTTTAACAAATTCAACCAATAATCTTTGAAGGTAGCAATATAATCCATGCATAAGAATGGTTGCATTTTATCATCAATGTTCCCCATCAACAGTTGAACTGCATGTTCTTCTTCCAGCTGCTGCTCGCACTTCATACTGATATTGCGCCAGCGTGTTATATATCTCATCACTGATTCATCTTTTCTCCTTTTATCAAGGGCAAGATCAGCAATGGTATTCTTCTCTGTTGCACTGGAAAATCTTTTCATGAATAATGCCTCTAATTCTGCGAAGGTCTTCAGAGAATCATTTGGCAGTTCGGCATACCATTCAAAAGCAGTTCCACTCAAACTGCTTACAAATTGCCTGAATAGCAGAGCATTATTGCCCCCTGTGTTCCCACAGATAGGTTTGAATTGTGCGAGATGCTGCCTGGGATTTTTTTTTTCCATCGAAGGTGTTGAACTTCGGTACAGAATATCCCTTTGGATAGGGCACCTGATCGTACTCTGCTGGGTACGGGCGACCTTTCCCTACCAACTTCTCTGCCTGTTCAGCAGCTATAATGGCCTTGATCTTTTCACTAATTAAGCCTTCCACCTGTGATGTAGTTATATGTTCAGAGACACTCGCCACATTTTGTAGAGTAGGCTGGCGGGTTGGATCATCATTCCTATTGCCACCTTCAGGTACACCTTTCACTCCTGAGGCTTGAGGCACTTGGAGATTTTGAGTATTACCAGCTTAATCGAGAGGTTGAGCCGGTCAGTCCCCAAAGAAGTGGTCTTCTGCATCATTTCCATCATAGCCGGCATTTGAATCATCATCTTAGTCATTTTATCATTTATCTGAGAGATTTCTCTATCTTTCTTTCGCATCTGTTGCCTTATTTGTCGCCGCATATCTGCGAGTGTGATGTTTTCACCAGTGAAAGGATTTTCGCCAACTTCTTCCTCTTCTTCTCCTTCTTCTGAGGAGCGAGCACTTCGGCTGGCAATAGATCGAGCCCTGTGGCGACGTTGATAAACACGTACACGGGGTTGTGATTGTTGGTCATCTTCATCACCGTCATCATCTTCAACATCAATGTGGATGACCATATGAACTACCTCGAGCTCCATAATGTCTTCATCACCATATTCCTCTTCATCTTCTTGCACCTGAATTTCTGAGCGGCGTCGCCACTGAATTTCAGGTTCTTAGCTTGGAGTGATTACTTCTTCGATTTGCGGGCTACGATCAAATTGAACTTCTTCCTTGGCTGGAGGAGGTAAATGATGGGATCTCCTAGAAGACTCTTCAGGATGTCGACCGTCACTATAATTGTCATTATGGGCCTTCTTTTGAACCCATTTTTGATGAGTTGTGTTAGTAGGGGCGGATCTTCGAAAGACTGCTTCGGATGTCACACCCGAACTAATCTTTTCTTCAATCACCTCTTCTTTTTGAGTCTTTGTCCTCCATATTTATTCGCCTTTCTACCAGGACCTTTCGACGGCGGATCTCCGAATATATGGTTAGGTGTCACGCCCCGATGTTCACCACGCGGAGCTTGTTGTTGATAATCCCTTCTTTCAACTATCACAAAAGATGCTAGTTTATCTCTTAGAGGAGTTCTTCGAGCCTCAACAATCAGTGGCCTCTAAAACTTTTTTTCATTAAGCCCTTCTCCTTGACTATCTTTATTACACGGTGTACCCGGGCAGACAGACGTTCAGGATCTCTTTTCTTCTGAGGGGCTCGAACTTCTGGTTGACGCTCCCAGAAAGATTGCTTGAGCTCACCAGAAGAGCTGTTTCTTTTTATCCACTTTAGGTTAGAAAACCTGTTCTGAGTGGGAATATTGATTTCTGGTTCTTGTGCTGGCAGGTTGGAGGGACGGATTGGCACTGGCAGTTATTGAGCGTGTAACTCTGCATTTCTCTTCCTCGTCTGCCTTCTATTGAGTTTTCCTCCAGATGAGGAAGCTTTAATATCATATTTCTCGAAATCAATAGGCTCTCCGGGAAGGGTAGTGGTGTTTGCAGTCACCACGGAAACTTTCCTTCCATCAACAACCCTCTTTGCAGTAAAGGTTTCAGGCTGGAATAATCTTTCAAATACAGAGGCTCTTCCTTGAGCAGCATCTCTGGCAGCAGTCTTTGTAGAGTGAGAACTTCCAGAAAATTCTTCAGAGTTTACGCCGTATACAGGGACGGCTGCAGCCTTTGCAGTGGCTGCTGAGAATTCGAGTCCACCAAAGTGGATGGTGGCTCCAACATTTCCAGTCTCTATGACAGCATTTGCCAGTTGTATCCTGGCTCCTCGTCCCAATTGAACGGTCATTGATGTGTCCTGCATTTCCATTCTATAAGAAACATGAAAGGTAGGGGTTAGTAATCAAAACTGATACATCACCCCACACTTTCATAAAATAAAAATAACGCAGAACAGATAATAGAAGCAGGAGAGTTAGAATAGAACTGAAACCCTGCTTATTGAATTTCTGTTGATCTTATTTAAAAGATTTTTTTTCAAGAAATTTAAAATTGGATTTGCTTGCTACTATAGCCTTTTAGTAACTAGCTAGAGATGGAAAGAGAAACCATTCCCCAGCGGAGTCACCAGAAATCTGTGGGCTCCAAAAATTCGACCCCGGCCTCCCTGCTGCACAACTGATTTTTTTTAGACGAGTGAGTTTTAATGAACTAAGTTCCTGTGTAAATTTTGGAAGGAAGATGGATTTGTAGATAAGACACTACCCAGAGATTTTGCCCTCATTTTGTGAGGACTTTATGATCTGAGTTTTGGTTTCCTATAGGCGCAAGCCCCTATAGTTAATTATCCCTCCTGTTCACGAGAGAGAACTTTTGATTAAGGTTAGTCGTCAATCAGATACATAGAGATACATGTATCTGGCATATAGTAGCAGCATGGGTTTTAGTATTTGAGAATTGGATTTGGATTTGGGAATCTTGAGATTTTGATAATTAAAATAAACATTTCACCATCTTGCACTTAAAGCGGATGGTGGGGGAATGGATGATGGACCCGATCAAGATCCCATGATTCTATCGTCCCGGGCCATCGTGGTCCCTAGTCTACTTATTCAGAGGAGGTAGTCAATCCAACCTGATAGAAGGATCCTTGTCGGCAGCCATGGGTTGCTTCGTCCAAGGGCACCTTATAAACCTGGGATGGGTGTTTGTCTAAGGGGACAATTTGAATCCACCTTAGCTAACAGAGGGCTTTGTTCCCTATCGATCATATCTTTTTGATTCATATCTCAAGGATTTAATGCCAATAAGGAGCGTATTGGCATTGGCCATAACCGGTATATCGTGGTTCCATTTGGCGGCAAAACTACTCGGTTCAAAGGGCCCCGAGTCGTGATAACCGTTTATCCTGCGGTACCATTTGGCGGCAGACCGCTGGTTGGAGGATACGTACCACGTCCATATTGGAAGGAGATTGTTTGAGAATGGATCCTAGTGATATTTTTGACTAGGCATTTGGCTCTTTGTAAGCTAGAGTTTCTTTGAATTTGTCCACCTCGGCAAACTGTTGCAGAGGGTGGATGAATTTTACTTTGAGTGATTGATGGCTTGATTTCAAATTTAAATATATGAATTTTAGGATTTATGGAATTTTTAATTTTTGGGTGGAGCTTGGAGGATATTTTGATATTTGGAAGTCATTTTAAAATGCTTGTAAACCCCTCCGATTGAGATTAGCATTCAATATGGCCATCATCGGGGTGTTTGGGGTCATCTCCCTTTATTTGATTGAACCTTGTCAACTCGACCAAGCTATTGATCGAGGATCGGGTTTCTTGTAGGCTTTGTGCCTTTGATAGTGACTTCTCTTGATTGTAGGTATTGAATGCCTAATATGAATGTATTGAAATAAATACACTTGTCACCACAACCGTGTATTCGTTTAAAGGTTTGAACCCTATCGACTTCTATTGGTCCGTATCGAAGGATTAGGTCCGAACTTGAATTCACTTGTCAACCCGCGTAGCATCCCTAGGCGTCATGTGTGTACCAATAGCACGCTCGCCGGGGCCTATACGGGTTGGTATTATATTTACATCTTATGTACCTATGTGTATACAAACTACGTTGCACATGTAGGGGTACTTTTAAATATTTGTAGTTATGCATGTATTTTTCATTTGAATGCACAACATTTCCTTGAAGAGCTTATACACGCCTTCTATCTTCTTGTACGAATGTTGCAGATCCGGTGGCATGGCATTATAGGTTGTATACGCCTTTTGTCTGCTCGTATAAGTGTTACAGATCCGATGGCATTGCATTGTAGGTTGTATACGCCTTCTGTCTGCTTGTATCAGTGTTGCAGATCCGGTGGCATCCTTGTTTAGATTGTAATGAGGTATTTCCTCATCTTGACATTGACTCCCCTTTCTCAATCACTAGAGACATTCTTCTGGACTTTAAAGTCCGTTGTTTTAAAGAGAACTCTTTTAACATTATCAGTGTAATGGATTTGTTATTCCCGATGTTTATGGGCACTAGAACTATTTTCTTCTTAAGTGTAGAACTAAGAAGAGATTTTATAACACCAGGAAGTTTGGTTCTAATTTGTTCAGACATTTCCTCTCTTCTGTCAGGTGGTGTACTTTTTTGTACATCGAGGCGATCTTGTACTCGAAATACTTGGAGATCTTCCTCACCACTATCATATGAGATATCCGTACTTGTGTCCACAGTGATTCATTATACTTTCAATACACTATTTTTATCCATAAGTATCCATTTGCAGGGGACCGCTGTATTCACTACGATCTCTTGGAAGTGTTTATAGAAGGGTCATTTACATCAATATCGTATCCACCTTTCACCAATCTCAGGTGGTTCGTTGATTGTACTTGTTTGTAGAGGCTGATCTTTGATTGCTGCATATAGGTAGGACTTGTAGACCTTATAACTATCCATTGCCTCTTACAGGTATAGTGCATTGACTTTTTGGGAGACTGTTGTATCTACTACGAGCTCTTAGGAATGTTCGTAGGATATACTTGTACTTGTGCCCACAGTGGTTCGATGTGCTTACGATATGCCCATTGTTGTTATCCACAAGCAGCTCGTATTTATTTGTAGGAATCCGTTGTATTTGCTATGAGTTGCTATGAATGTTCATAGGAGACCCTCGTTTCTTGCATTACATCCACCTTTCACCAATCTTAGGTGATTTTGCTAATTGTACTTGTTTACAGGGGATGGTGTTTGACTGCTGGTCTCCAATATTGCCATCTCAATCAACAGGCACATGCAGGCATTGTCATAGGATTTCATGCATTGAGGTCTTGTAACGTGCTTTGTGTCACTTTTGACCGTACGAGTGCTCTTGTAATTTGAATTTCCTCATGTATGATCCGAGTTTTGTTCTTTACATATATTTGAGTCCGGGTTAAGTTTCATTCAAACTTGAATTCATCAATTTCACAAGTCCCCACTTGATGTCGTATAGCCTGAGTTCAAGCATGAGCTCAAAGTACATGTTCAAATTGATTGTCTAGGCTCCTCTGAAGTTCTTTGCAAGTTCATTTTCATGTTCAAATTGATTTGAATTGGGCTTCAGCTCTTTTATCTGAATTTGACCTTTAATTAATCATTTTGAGCTTTGTTCAATAGTCCAGGTTCATGTTCAATCAAGTTCAAAGGTCAACAAGTCATTATTCTTTGTACAAGTCCTCTGCTCATTTAGTTCAATTTCTGTGTATTATTGTTTGAGTACAGGTCTTCTACATTATTGCCCAAGACGGTCTTCAAATTGTTCAAGTCTTTATACATTTCAGTGAAAATTTATGCAGCACCCCAGCATATCCCTCATTTGGGGGAAAGTAGGGGAGCTGGGCCTTCCCACAACGCTACTAGAGCGTGTATGGTAGGTATCCTTAGACACCGCGGCCGTAGTAATTTTCATCCCACCACGCTACAAGAGGGTGTATGGGGCCTTCAGTAGTACCCGTATGAGAACACCAGTGACTTCCCCACCATGCTACAAGAGCGTGTATAGGGCTCACCCACCTCACCGTATGCTTCGCACCGGGCTCCCTCCTACCGTGCTACAAGAGCGCGTATAGGTGGTTCTCCGATCCGCCACAAACGTCGAGAATAAGATTTGGAACATCATACCTTTGCATAGCAGTCGTCAGCATTGTCGGTGTCGAGGTCAAGGTCGAGGACCGTCCCCACCACTCTACAAGAGCGTGTATAGGGCTTACCCGCATCGTCGCACTCATCGCACCGGATTTCCCCCGACCGTACTACAAGAGCACGTATAGGAGGTCCACCGGCACATCAAGCGTGTCGAGGATGGCGTTTAAGTCAGAAATTATACCTTGGTGACTCTAGCGGTGGAGGCTCGTGGATCGAGGTAGGGAGGGTGACACATTTTATTTTTATTATTAATTATAATTAATATTAATTATAGTAATAATTAATTAATTATACTTT
>NW_021319682.1:9716293-9719668 GCF_001605985.2 Dendrobium catenatum | reverse complement strand
TGCATTTCAAAGTATAGTATTATTAAGATAAAAAAAATCTAATGATTGTCATAAAGGCTAACAAACATTTCAATACCATTAAAGCAAAACCCGAGAACATATATTGATATCAATATGAAGATATTACAATCTAAGCTTAGGATATCAATACAAAAACAAAACATTTAAAGAAAATAAAATACAACAAACTTACTTAAAATAACAACTAACACACAAACTATAGAAAATACATAAAATTAAGTGTAACTATCACTTAGAAGGACCCTGATCTGGAGGAGGAGGAGGAGGTGTAGCACCAAAGATTTTAAAGTAAGTACTTATCATAAGCACAATGATACTGATATCACTCATCTGATCCCTCATAAAACTCATGTCATGTGTATACTGTGTGGCCTGCTACTGAAGATGAGTCTCTAGGCGATCGAATCTTTGAACCAAATCCTGATAATTTGGTTTATTGGTGGGTGCAGGTGTAGCTTCTGGTTCTTCCTCTGTATCACTAATGACATGTATTTTACTTGGTTCTTCTTTGAAGATTGTTCTAAATGATCCATCATTGAAGTAGAGCGGTTCTTCAAACTCTTGATCAGGATGAACCAAATTATATTTCTTATCCAGAATGTAGGCAACTAGATGTCCTAAGGCGATGTTCTTTTTTCTCTTATGCTCTACATGTCCAATTTCAGATAGCCCAAAAAGATAGTTAAGGACAAGTTGGGCTTCATCTATAGGTTCTTTAGACATGATCAAAAATGTCACCATAGAAAGAAGAGGGATTATATTGATTCTATCACCAGTTTTAGGAATTATATAAGTTATAAGAACATGTTGGATGATACGTACATTTCGAACGAGACCGGATACTCAAGCCACATGTTCGTTCAAATTGTTCCCTCTAATCACATTATTAATTTCATACCATTCATAATCATGAGGTTGATCAAGTGAGGGGCTCAAGCACCCTCTGTCCTTAAATTCAAAATAGCTCCTAAGTCAGCCTTGGTGATTTCAATTTTTTGTTTAAAGACAAAGGAACAGATTATAGAATGGTCAGAGTTAAAGGACATGTTGGCAAGAAAGTGGTGAAAGGTTTCTTTATTGTAGAGATAGACGAGGGTAAGGATAAAACCAAACTGTGTTGAAGAAAATAAGTTCATTACCTGAAAGGTAAGTTATTCTTGGATTAGGATTCTGGAGGGTGTGATCTTCGTTGAGGCAAACCTAGGAAAAGATTCCTCATTTTCTTTGGAAAGGACATTTTTAGATGAATTTTTATATGGTTTCCTAGCCACAACCTTTTGTCTCTTACTTGAACTTGCCATTTGAAAAAGATTTAAAGTATGAAAGAGATTGAAAGAGAAGTTTAGAGTGTGACTGTTGAGTTCTAAAGCCCTTCTATTTATTGAAAACGACATGTTCATACCGGACGAAAAAATTTCATCCCGTACGAATTTTTCGATTCGTCCTGTACGAAAAAATTTTGTATGGACGAACCAATGCGTCTAAATGAAATTGCTTTTCGTAATCGACACAACTTATGAAGCGTCCTTTCATACAGACTTTTGACCAAACTAATCGTACAGACAAACACGTGTTCATCCTGGGATGATCAGAACTTATGATCGTTTTAATGGCAGTTGAAACCGTCCCCTCCATCGAACCGACATGTGTTCATCCGGACAAATCAAAGACTCATACGTACGAAGTTAGTATTAAAAACTACCTTATCCATTCAACTCCTTTATTCATTCGTCCCGTCATTTGAAAAACATTTCGTCCAGGACGATCATGACGATCGTACAGACAAGTGACAATAAAAAAACTAAAAACTACATGCAAACGGTTCAAAATCTAAAAGATACACTGCACAAATCATCCCGCACGAAAAAATTTCATCCCAGATGATGGACCTCAAAAATTTTAAATCATGCACTCAATTAAAACTAAACCACAAACACATTTAAAAACTCACTGAACAATGAAGAACACAAATACTAAATCAAGAAAATGACACATACAAGTTCACAAACACATAAAAATACATAAAAAACATTAACTTAGAAAAACAAACATTAATGTTGCAAAAATATTTTTAATTAAGCATTCAAATCAGTCACACCAAGCCTTGTTCTTAATGCACTGAAAATATCAAAGGCTAAAGGTTTTGTAAAAATGTCTACAAGTTGATTTTCAGTAGAAACATGAGTGAGCTCAATTTTTTCTTTGGATACATGATCCCTTATGAAATGATGCCTTATATCTATATATTTGGTTCTTGAATGATGCCTTTTATCACAATAAATTGGAATAGTGCCTATAGTTAATCCTAAATCAATCAACTATTGTTTCAACCAAAGTACTTGTGTCACACAACTTCCTAATGCAATGTATTCAGCTTCTGCAGTAAATAGGGCTATTGAATTTTGTTTTCTATTAGACCAAGAGATTAGAGAATTTCAAATAAATTGATATGTTCCATAAGTGCTCTTTCTATCCACCCTATAACCTGCAAAGTTAGAATCTGAATAACCAATTATTTTAAATGAAGAGCTAAACTTAGGATACCAAATTCCTAAGTTCTGTGTTCCTAACAGATATCTTAAAATCCTTTTTACTGCTGTCAAAAGTGATTCTTTTGGATCTGATTGAAATCTTGCACACAAGCAAACACTAAACTTGATATTGGGTAGCAGTCAACTAAAGTAAAGATCCAATTATCCCTTTAAATTTCTTTTGATCAACAGATTTTCCCTTAGGGACGTTATCCAACTAAACTGAGGAACTCATTGGTATACTAACAGGTTTAGAATTGTCTATTTCATACTTTTTGAGGATGTCCTTAACATATTTTGACTGGATAAGAAATGTTCCTTCCTCAATTTGCTAAATGCTAAATCCTAAAAAGTAACTTAAATCTCCTATTATACTCATCTCAAATTCACTACTCATTATTTTAGAAAAATCATCACAAAGATTTTTATTTGAAGATCCAAAAATGATATTATCCACATAAATTTGAATAATGAGTATATCCTTTCCATATTTCTTCAAAAAATAAAGAGTTGTATCCGCACTTCCTTTTACAAAAGATCTTTCAAGTAAGAAAGTGCTAAACCTCTCATACCAAGCCTTAGGTATCTGTTTCAATCCATTTAATGCCTTTTTCAAGTTGAAAACATGATTTGGGTATTTATAATTTTCAAAACCTGGTGGTTGTTCTACAAAAATATCTTCTTTAATTACCGCATTTAAAAATGCACTTTTAACATCCATTTGATACAATTTGAATCCTCTAAAACAGGCAAAAGCTAACAAAACCCTAATTGCTTCATGTCTAGCTATAGGGGCAAAAGTCTTCTCAAAATCAATCCCTTC
>NW_021319682.1:9702824-9716193 GCF_001605985.2 Dendrobium catenatum | reverse complement strand
GTGTCATATGAGAACTTTCATGATTCACATTTGTTTCATATGATCTACAAAATTATACTTAAATCACAACCATTAGCTAAATCAATGGACTAGATGAGATTAGTTATTTGTGATTGCACGGTACAAACCACCATTTGTATTATATAATACACGTGTTAGAATCTGTTGGGATGAATTCAATTTGGTCGGTATGATCATAATTTCTTTTCATACTTCGTGAACCACCATTTATATTGTATGATACATGAGTTAGAATCTATTACCATGAATTTAGTTTAGCTAGTATGATCATAATTTCACTTTGTACTGTATGAACACATGTTCATACTATATGATCCTTTAAGTCAAAAGTTGTTCTGATGATTCCTCAGGATGAATACAATTCCTTAACATCATCTATTGTGATACTGATTATACTGTACTATTTAACCACTTTTTTTGATAAGTCATCTAGATGATTTAACTCTCCTCATTGTAATATATGATTTATAATCATATAGAATGATCTATAATCGTAATGTATGATTTCCCTCAAATATATGATTTGAAAGGTCTTTTAAGTTTTCAATCCATTTAAATCCTTCTTTCTTTACATTCCTATATTCATAACCTTAAGATTCTCTAATGATCGGTGGAAGTAAATATGGTCAAAATACTCAATGGAGCTTGTCATCTCATCGCTCAATTGATAATCAATTTTGATATGTTCAAGATTAAGATGCATATTATAAAATCAAGGAGGCTCGCATCACCCCACCAGAATATTCAATTAACCTGCTCTAAACTTTAAGGTGATGAACCTCTTTGCTTCCACAACTCTTCAATTCCATAGCACCCTAGCATTTCTTTTTAATTTTGAATTGCTCTACGAGTTCCTAGCCAACCTTAGAATCAATGAGAAAAACTTGGCTATGACCTCCTATGTATGTTGATGACTTATAGAAATCTATAAGGATGATTTAGAGGAGTATATGGATATTTCTTCTGAAGGACCTCATCCACAATCTATGGCCTCAAGAAATAATTTTGACTAGAGCGTTGTAAACCTAACCATTTAGAATGTTGCTTTAAATCAACATCAACCCTTATTCCACTCTCTAAATAAAAATCCCTAAATTATCCAGCATGTTCTTCAAACTTTAATTATACCCAAAGCAGATGATCATGTCAACATCATTCTACTTCTTTCCCTAGTCACCTATTTCTTAATGTCTAATACTAAATTTGATTAAGCTTTAATGATTATTGACTATATCCAAAACATGATTCCAATTTGACATCCTTCAACTAGGCAGAAATTAAATGTTGTCCTAGGTTATGTCATATCCTATATTCTTGATGAGAAGTATGAACTCACCTATCATACACCTCTCGATAATACTCCTATCTTATATTTGGATGATTCCTTTTGTATTATTTTCCATCGAGGGCACGAGCACGATAAGTCAGATTTTGATGAAATAGGGAAAGCTGTTCCTACAGGTCAACCTCCACCATAACCTGTACCACCACCTACACCTGCCTACCCTCATAACAAAATAATTTAGTGGCTCGAGTAATTAGAAACCTGACTAGACTATCACATTCAAGAACAATAATAACACCAGGAAGAAATGGGATGGTTTAGAGAAAAGTTTTTCTTAATTGAAGATCAATTCATCTCCATCTATAAATATTTTTAACAATCATCCCCACCACCATCTGACCAGGATTTGTCTTACTTTGAGTACTTCTTTGTTGTGTTTTATTATTTTTATGTCTTGTAATGTTCAGCTTATTTTTTTATGGTCCTCCTTTTTTTGGTGATGTAAGAAGAGGGAGAAAACTATGTTTTGTTATTTGTGTAGTTATATGTTTTTTCTAATAGAATTCTATTTGTGTTTTTATTTCTACTATTTTATTTTTTCTATCATTAATTCTCCTAATTTTTTTCTTTGTATTAAAAATATTTATATATAAATACAAATAAAATAAATAAATTTTTTGAACCCCTAACTTTTAAATCTATCACCCAATGAGGGTGAGCTTAGGAGAAAAGAATTTTATTTTATCTTTGAACCATATTTATTACCCATCATAAAAAGTTACAGATTATTATAATCCATGATCCCTAGTCTGTGATTTTGATGATGATAAATATTATTTATTTAATTTTTATTTTTTTAATAGATATTTTGGAAATTCTTTTTATATGTTACCACTAACATTGTAGATAAAATAAACACTGCTGAAGGCAACTGGAAACTCATGATTGGGTAGAATAAGATGTCAAGTAAAATAGTCTATACTTTTAATTATTTTTTATTTTTTATTTCTTGAGTGTAGTTACATAAGTGTTTACATAGTTAGGTGAACATGCACACAAATATAGGGGGAGCAAAAAAAATTAGAAGTTAAAATTTTTTTATTCTAATTATATTATAAAACTTACAATCATATTATACAATCAGTTATACATAGAATGGGTTTAACAGCTAATTAAGAATTAATTTATGTGAACTAAATATACTATTTTATTAAGATCTTACTGTACATTTTGTTATAAACTAAAAACCCAAGTTGTCGAAGAAATTAAGTATTATATCTAAAATTTTAATTTTGTGTTAGCAATTTTGGGTTATTAGGGTGTTCTTCATGAGGCTTTTGGGACTGATTTTGGTTTGGCTGGAATCATGAGGTTATAGTGTTTTTGAAGGTAGCAGATTATCAGCTCTTACTTTGGTGTTGTAGCTATTTTATTAACTTCTATATGAGTATTTGGCTGGGTGTTTTTTCCCTTATGGATGGGACTTGGATAAATTTAGAATGGAATTTGGAACATTGGCCTCATAATTCTGATGATACTATACACCTGAGCTTGATATTAAATCCCTCTTCCTCTTTGCATCTGCTATTTACTGAGCTTTTTTTGGTTTACCTTACAGTGGATCCTTATTTTAGAAATTGGTGTTTTCTCTCATTTTTTTAGAGCATATATTATAGCTTCATTTATTTTAGTTTTTATGTGGCGAAGCCGTTTGGTTATACTTATTTTCATGTCAGATGCACTTCTTGGCTTTGTGATCATATTTGGGTTAATTTGTTGATCTTTTGGCCGAGGATTGTTATTAACCTTGGTGGTTATTACTGCTATGTTACTATACAATTTTTGACCCCTTATAATTTCAATCATGGTTTTAGCAGCTGGCACACTATTATATTTTTTAGTGTTGTTTCTCTGGCTATGTCTAATGGGTCTTGCTAGTAGAATTTTAGAATGTTTTTTTTTTTTAACTTTGATTAGTGTTGTTAGTGTCATCTATATTGTTGCTCTTACTCATTGCTGTATTTGTTTCTTTGCATCCTTGCATAATATCTTGAATATGAATATTTATTGGAAGGGCTCGGTTTTGCTCTGTATATTTATGTTGAAGGATTTTGAGGTGAGCCAACTTGTTCAACATCCTTTAATTATCTATACATTATTTGTTATATGGTTCATATAGACTATTTTTGCTTTGTGGTTATCCTCTTTTTTTAGTTCTTTTGCACAACTTTTTTTGGACTCCTGCCGGTTAGTTTCGCCTTCTCTAATGTGTTACAAGGCTTTTCTTTGGACTCTTGGCTTCATTTGGGTTATATGATGCTGAGGATCTAGAGTTCTGCTAATGGAGCTTTTAGGCAATTAGATTTTTTGGGTGTAGTGTTTCTTCTTCAAGTTTTTCAAACAAGCTTTCATGGTTTTCGGGTGATGGATTCATGATACCCTAGAATGTACTTAGGTTTCATTGTATTTTGTGTTAGTAGGGATCCTGAGCTTATAGGTTTTATTTTTACTTTTTTGTAGTTCTCTTGAGCAATAGTGAGCTCAAGGCACCTCTTAAGGGCTTTGTCATTTTAATTTCTATCAACGCATAGGACCCTTTGCGGTTTTCACCTAAGAAAATTAAAATTTGAATTTTGAACAAATCGTACTGTACAAAAATTTGAAATCTTTCTTAAATTAACCCCTATAGTTAGTCAGTCAAATCATGTTTAATTTTTAATAACTAATCATAATATAAGATGGCCATCATACCTTATGATCTTAGAGACAAAGTTTGGTCATCCCAAAGTTTGTATCAAACCAAACTATGAATTTTTAAACTAATCATATTCTATGAGGTTTACATCGTATAAGATGAATCATAAAAATGAACTAACTGTATGGTACGATGAGAGCAATACAGGAAGATTGATAGAGATAATTTCCAATTGTCCTAGGAATTATCATATATGAATAGAGAGAAAGTAAACAGATCGTACTGGATGATCTTATGATAGTACTATATGATGTGTTTAAAAAGTTGAACTACTCATCTAAAATGATAGTTCACATCATACTAGATGGGACTAGTTTTTGAATTGATCATACTGTACGACCTTATATCGTATTGTACAAATAGAAGATGTCTTTGTTAATTTTTTGGGTTTTTGAAGCTTGATACTTAATCAACTTTTATAAATTCATTTAAAAAAATAGAGAGGAGTCTTGGGCTGAAGAAGGAAATTTGAGAGAGGTGATTTTGAGAGAAAATGATGGTTTGAGAGGAAGGAGAAGGTGAGGTTAAGCGTGAGGGAGAAGGCATGTGAGGGGAACACACAGTTACCCTAGGATAGCTAAACCCATGCTCCTCATGTGGCCTTAATGATTCCTTGAAGGCTCTTTTGGGAGAGAGTTTTGTAGTCAACTCATCGAGGTACTCAGCCTTTTCAAGGAGGGAGAAAAATATTTGAGGTATGCTTCCTTCTCCAAAAGGGAGAAAAAGGTTTGTGTTTTGTACCTCTCCAAGAGGTAGAAAAATTATTCAAGGTCTACTGGTGACATAGCTTTCGAAACTCTGTTGCATCAGGTTTGGTAAAAGTAAGTTTGTAAGGGCTTCTCTACCTTGATGTGGGAGCAAAAAGAGAGTCACCTAGTGTTAGTGAAATACCATGAGCAGAGGACTCTTGGGAATGGATGTAGGCCGAACCACTATAAAACTTTTTGGTGTGCTTTTTCCATTTTTTGCATTTTTATTTTCCTTCAATTTTCTTTCTTTGCAATTTGAGTTTATTGGTTTTAATCTTATCATCATTCGAACTGAGTTTAAACCTTTTTCCCACAAGAATATTTAAATGTGTTAAAATTAAAAAAAAAAAAACTTTTCACACATATTTTTTTTATATAAATTACTTTTGCATGTTATTTTGAGTAATCTATCTGAATTAAGTTTCTAAGTTGTTTTGCGACTAAAAAAACAAAAGTAGTATTCCATCTCAAGGGTTCTTAATATTACCAATTGAACCCTTCTCTTGGTGCTCATCAGTCTAGTTCTATGAGGTTTAAGAACATTCTAAAACTTTTACACTCCTATAATATAAATCATATTTTAGATTTAGAAACCTAAGTGAGTTTGATTTGCACCTTATTCCTTGATGAATGATGTGTATGCATGTTATGTTGTGGTGCATGTGATTTGGGCTTCCACACTAGATGTGTCCTAATGTGTATTATGTAGGTGCGGGCTATGTGACTTAGCATGTTATAAGAATGACACCTAGCAGTAGGGAAATGATGTGCTAACCTATATGGCGTGCGATTCCTCTTCCTAGGGCTATATAATGTTTACAGTGATGTGGGGTATACAATTGTTTTATTATAGGTAGTGTTATATTTTGTTAAAGTGCATTAATTTTTTCTCTTAAGAATTTATTGGCACTTTCAAGGCTTGATACTTGTAGTTTTAATGCATGCTCATTTTTATTTAGTTCATATGCACATGTTTCTATTTGTTTGACTAAATCTTCTATCTCAATATGCCTTGCTAACAAGGATTCATATATGTTGGTTAGATCAATATGCTTATTATTTAAGGCATCAAATTTATCAAGGACATGTGATTACTATCTAAAGTAGAATGCTCATATAATACAATCACGCCCTTTATAAATTACAAAAGCTAGTGTTTAAGCTAGTATACATCTTTTTGAGCTTCTTATATGAATCATAAATGTTTTCATATATAAAAAACATTCATCATAAGATAGTTGACATACCTCAACTTGATTTGACTTATCAAGATTATCGTTAGCCATAACAATTACATTTGTTTCCTCCTCTACTTCTTGCTCAGATAATATTGAGTTAGAGTCAGCCCAAAATAATTTTTATGTACTTTACTTCCACTTTTTGAACATTATCTTTTCTTTACCCTTCTCCTTGATTTGGTGAGTTTTAAGGTTGGGAAAATTAATTTGCAAGTGGCCTCATTTCCTGCATTCAACTTAAATTGTGTCAGATGATGCTTTATTATTTATTCTATTCTTACCTTTTGCCCTATTATTGTTGAATGACTCTTCTACTTTCTCCTCAAAAAATCTTGAACTGATGGGTCATCAAAGCAGTGTTGTCATTCTCCTTAGTTATAGAGCTATCATTGGCTATGTCATCTACGTTTAAAGCAACAATCTTCTCCTTTTTCTTGACACCTGCATAAAGGAGCCTTTGACACCTTGCTCATAGGTTATGAGCTAGCAAAGCAAGTTATCAATAAAAAACACATTTAAGTCTTTGGATTTAGAAATTGCAGTGACCTTATCATCCTAAAAATTAGGTAGGCAACAGAAAATCTTGTTAACCTTTTCTGAATTAGACAGTTCTCTAACTAATGCATGCAAGGATGTTACTATTTAAGTGAATCTAGTGTACATTTCAAATACAGTCTTGCTAATTTTCATGGAAAATAGTTCACAGTCATATAATAGAATGTTCAACCTAGACTATTTTACTTCACTAGTTCCCTCATATGTGATGCACAACCTATCCTATATTTCCTTTCCCATACGACATGTAGTTACTCTCATATAATCTTCAAATTTCAAAGTACATAAAAAGTAATTCAAACATTTTGTATTCAATTAAGCGAGTACTATATCCTCATTACTCCACTTAGTAAATGGTTTATTAGTTTTGAATCCATTAACTATTTGAGATGGAAGGGAATACCAAGTTTGAATCATATGCCAAATTCTAAAATCAATAGATTGAAGAAATACAAACATGCAAAATATCCAAAAATCAAAAGGAATATTTTCAAATAGAGGTGGACGGGTTATAGAATACCCTTTCACAATGTTTATATTACCAAAATTTGCCATAATTGAATGTTTGATGTAGGATGTTAATCCTAGGTGAACTATCTAGGCGCAATAAAGGGGATGGGGGGTGGGATTGGTAGTTTAAGAAAAAGACTTGTTATAAAACACAAACTCATGTTTTAACATTAGGATTTTTAATAACTTAGTAATAACAAAAATTATCACTAGATGTAAAATTGAAATCTTGCAATGAGATCTTAATTATCATGATGATTAATAGATTAAATCAATATATCATTAACCATATAATTTCTATCATGCAATCTCTAGCAAAAATAAAAAATATAGAAAATTAAATTGGGAAAAATTAAAAATAGAAGGAACACTCAATAAATTTTATTGTGGTTTAGTCAAAAATTTACCTACATCAACTCCATGAAGTCCGCCTCTCTTAGTATTGCACTAAACATTAGTTGTCTCCCCTTTAAGCCCCACAGCTAGGAATAGACGACCTTATAATTTTTTCACCAACCTAGTGTGGTAGAGATTCTTGAACTCCTTTTTCACCCTCCTGATGAAGGTAGAGAACCTTGACCTCTTTTTTTATACTCTAAGTGAATGAATAAAACCTCAACTTCCTTTTTCACCATCCTAATAAAGGTAGGGAACCTCGACCTCCTTTTCACCCTTACGGTGAAGGCTTAGAGCCTCAATAGTCTTCGAGCAGATGGTCTTATTCCTAGAGCCACCCAACAAAACCTAGTAATACACCCAGTTTAAACAAGGTAAGACACTCACTTAGAGCAGCTGTGTGAAATCCTCATACTACTTCTCCCATTCACACAAGCTCTCCCTTTCTTCTTCCCAAAGTTCTCTAAGATTTCTTCTTTAATCTCTCTTTTCAGAACACTCAATAGCCAAAGACTTAAAATAAGTCTAATTAGAGAGCTTTAGTATAAGGCTTCACAAAAATTCTTAAAAATTACTTATTTCAACAATGATCGTACAATATCATCCAAGATCATATGATACGATTAGTTCAAATAACCCTTTTAGTATTGTACAAAGTATAAGGCTCTATACTGTCATTTTAATTTTTTTATGTGTTTGGAAAGTATGATATAAAGAATCCCCAATATGATTAGTTCTAATGTCTTGTATTATCATATCGTATTATAGATAATGAATAAATATCATCCCATGTATAGTTCAGATCATGTAATACGATTGGCTCGATATGTCCTATATGATCTGATAGGATAATTATTCTAAATTTATTCCTTAATTATAGGATTTATTTAGGAAATATTTAATTAAATTGTTTAGTACAATACTTATCATATTGTATGATTAGAATAAGTAAGTTTTGAATTTTTAAATGTTGCCTAAATTATCATTGGCGATTGAGATCTTAATTTCAACTAATCATTTTGTACGATCTTTTTCATATAATTTGATTAATTCAAAAGGCTTTAATTATCATAATTAGACATTTTATTGATTTTTTAAAATTGTGATCATATTATATAATTTTGATCATACTGTATAATTAGTTTAGAAAATTATAATCCTAATTTTCTCACTTTCTCACTCCCTTGAGTGTGTGTGCATGTTCACCAAGTTTAGAATCCACCAATTAAATAATATGACTCAAGAAATGTAAAAATAAATAAAAGAAAAAATACAGACTCTATAGGACACTTAACCCAATTCTACCCATTGTTGAGCTGATCAATTTATAGTGTGTATGATGGACCTAGAATATTAGTGCACAAGATCAATGGCTCTTTCCTTCTATGGTGATGATATTGGGCTTTTGTTCCTGAGCTCTTTTCTCTTTTTTCCTGGCATGGATTTTGTAGTTTTTCCTACTTGATTTTCTTCTTTAGTGTTTACTTCGTCTTGTTTTCATTTGATTTTGTAGTCATGTTTTTTATTTTTGTGGTTTTTCAGGAGATGGTGACTCCATCGTCATCAATCCCTCTGCCTATTATGCTCTGAATGGGAAGTCCTAATCATTTAAGGTGGTTTTGGCTTGTTCTTCTTCTACTTCCACCAAATTTTAGTTCATTCATACTTCTTTTAAAGGTTGTACAGCTTTGATATTTGATGACTCTGTGGTTTCGATGTTGGATGCTCTTTTTTCTCTTACGCTGGTTTGCAAGTGACTTCTTAGGTGGTCAACTCTGGATGCCATTCGTTAGTTTTTTATTAATCTAAAATTATTTGATTCATTTCAAATTGGTTTGTTGGATTTGAGGCATATCGTGATTCTACTGAGCAATGATCTGGACTATAGTCATATTTTCTCTAGAAGTTTATATTATATTCAGGGTTGTCAAATGAGATTGCTCAAATGGACACCTGAATTTTATATGCATGAGGAATATCTAATAGCCCCTGTGTGGATCTCTTTCCCAAACCTCCGATTGAATTTTTTTAATTCCCAAATCTTATTTGGTTTGACTTCCATTTTTGGTAGGCCTTTGCAAACTAACCAAGGTATGCATCCATTTCTTAATCATATATTGCCCATGTTTTAGTTGAATTGGATATCTTGAAGAAACACCCTAATGAGATTTAGATTTGTTCAGAATTTAATGGTTATTTCAAAAAAGTTGAATTTGAAAACTTACCTATTTTTTGCACTCTTTGTAAGATGCATGCACATGGATTAAATGTGTGTTATAGGTTCCATCCACATCCTCAAAAGGAGGAGTCTTCCAAACAATCACATAGAAGTAAATTACCTTATGTTGACCTTGATATTGTGCTTTCTAATCCTAATGAAAATGAGGGTATTGTTCCTCAAGTGCAAGAAAATATTAATGAATACTTACAAATAGATTCTGCTCATGTTGAGATGAACCTTCCTAATGATGATGATTTGATTCATGTTCAAGAAGTTAATCTTAACTCTATCTCTTCTTTACATGTTGTTTGTCAAAATGTTAATGAACAAAGTATTGCTACCACTTTAAATAATGGCTCATCCTCTGATAATGCTCTTCCTGATTATAATAAGAATTTTCCTAATATGGAGGTTGGGTCAATAAAAAATAATTATGCTAATAAGGAGCTTTCTCAATCTGCTGTGAATTTCCAAGAGATTGAACAAACATGTGTGGTGAAGGATAACCGTGGTAATGAATTGAGTAATAAAACCATTATGGAAGATGGTGTTTTTTGTGAGGAAGGTGAGATGTCTATCGAGAGGGGATAGTAAGGTATGATTAATGATAGTATGTTTTCTTTGAATTTTCAATATCATAGTGATGCTTTCACTGATACGGAGGATATTGATATGTTGGCTAAATATTTTGCTAGATATGATAATGATACTAATTTTTTCAAGGATCATAGTAGGAATGGTAGGAAGCAAAAGAACATCATTTTACAACATCTTAAAACCACCTGTTCACATACTTCTCATTAATTTCCTATTTTTTATGTTTAATGCTATTATTTGGAATGTTAGGGGCATTGGGAGTCCTCCTAAATTATGAGTTAAAAACTTATGCCATATTTATAATGTTTATATTCTTATTTTATTTCAGCCACTTATTTTCTTTGATAAGTTACTTTGTATTGCTACATTTTTGGGATTTAAATATGCTATTTCAAATATGGCCAATAAAATTTGTGTTTTTTTAGAAGGATCATATTTGAATATATATTATTGGTGACTTTACTCAAGTTATACATTGTAGTATTGAAAGTTCTAATTTTCAATGTTGTGCTTCTTTTGTTTATGCTGCTTCTTCTTGTTATACTAGAAATTGTTATGGGATCAAATCAGTAACTTTCATAGTATTTGTAACTTACCTTGGATTGTAGGTGGGGATTTTAATACTATCTCTAACCCTTCTGAGCACATAGAGGGCTCTCTCTCTATTTATCAATCTATGGAGGATTTTAATAATATGATTATGGATTGTAACTTAATTAATATTGGTTTCTCTGGTAATAAATTCACTTGGAATCATGGGCATTTATGGAAAAGGTTGGATCGAGTTTTATTTAATGATTGATGGCTTAACTCCTTTGAGTCTACTACTATTGAGTATCTTAGCAGAACCCTCTCTGATCATTCTCCCCTACTTATTAGAATAAAGATTAGATCTATGGACTTTCCTTCTCAATTTTGGTTTCAAAACATGTGGTTGCTTCATGATTCTTTTATGGACTTGGTTCAAGAAAATTGGCATGCTCCTTTATATCCGAATGACTATATTTTTGGCATGAGGAGATTTTGGTTTAAGAAGAAAAGGCTTAAGAAACTTTTTAAATGGTGGAATCATAATGTATTTAAGAATCTTTTCTGCTACATTTTAAATGCTAAAGAAAAAGTTGTTAAGAGAGTTGCTATTTGCATGTTTTACATTCTTGCAACTTGTATTACTTTGATGATTTCAAATATTATTATTTTATGTATATATATCTCCTAACATTTTTTAGGAAGATTTATTTTTGCTCTAGTATGTACTAACATTTCAGAAAAATTAACTCCAAGCTATGAAGACTTTAAATCAAATTTAGCAAATATTTATTTGTAAATTATAAGTTTTGAATTGAGAGGGAGTGATTATAATTGAGTGAAAAATCACAACACTCACACTTGGGGGAAAAATTTTCATGAACTGATCGTACGGGATGAACCTAGTTCGTACGGGACGATCATGTCAATTAAGCCCTCAGAAGGGCAATGGATCGGACAGGCAGGGAGAAATTTTTCTAAGTCATAATCATCCAGGACAAATTTAACTTTCATCCCGGGATGAACATCTCAGGATTCTCACTTTGCACTGTTCGTCTAGACGAAATTTTCCTTCGTCTCTGGACGAAACTCTCTGTATAAAATCGTACTGGATGAAATTTTCCTTCATATCTGGATGTGACTCTCTGTATAAAATCATACTAAACAAAATTAACCTTTGTCTCCGGAGGAAACTCTCTGTATAAAATCCTCCAGGATGAACTTGTTCATCCCAGGATGAACCGAACCGACTTACCTTAGTTGGTTACGTCCTTCAGAGATTTTGGAACCGACCTATGGAATAACCGTTTCGTACCGGACAAACCTAGTTCGTACGGGATGATTAGAGTGTACAAACATAATTCGTACCAATATACATCAGGATCATTTCTGACACTTTAAGTAAAATTGTCCGGGATGATCCATTTCGTGATAACTTGAAATTTCTGTAGTTTTGGACGGTTTTTCTTGTCTCTCCTATATGAGGTCCAATTTTTACTGCCACCAAATCTTTTTGCTCATTGATCTTCATGCCTATTGAAAGAAGAGTCAATGAGAGAGTGAGAGAGAGCATTCAAGGAATGATTTCTACCACTAGAGCATGAAGGCTTTGCTTGGTGTTCAAAGGTAAGATTTCCTACTTGTAAATTGAGATTACTTCACTCTTTTTCTTTCTTCCTTTTAGATTTCTTGTGAGAAGATCTGTCAAGGAGATTGGATTCTCTGCCCACACTAGGAGAGTGTGAAAGGACGAAGGGTTCTCTGCCCACACTAGGAGAGTGTGAAAGTATGAAGGGTTCTCTTCCCACACTAGGAGAGTGTGAAAGGACAAAGGATTCTCTGCCCACACTAGGAGAGTGTGAAAGGACGAAGGGTTCTCTGCCCACACTAGGAGAGTGTGAAAGGACGAATGGTTCTCTGCCCACAATAGGAGAGTGTAAAAGGATGATGGTTCTCTGCCAACACTGAGGATACTGTAAAAGGATTACAGTTCTCTGCCTCACCGGGTATTGGTGGAAAGAGTGTTTGTAAAGGCTTCTCCGCCTTGCTGTGGGTGCAAAAGGAGAGACACCATTGGTATTAGTGCAATACTCAGAGGGTGCCTCTGGGGAGTGGATATAGGTTTTGTTTAGACCGAACAACTATAAATCTTGTGTCGTTTATTTTTACTGCTTTTTATTTCTGCATTTTCTTTGTTTAAAAAGTTGTGGTTAAAATTTTTTTTATAAAAATTCATTAAAGTTTATTTTCGGTTCAACTTATCTAAAAGATGGATAATTTTTAAAATACCAATTTCACCCCCCCCCCCCTTGGTAGCTTTGGGACATTAACTTAGGTTTAACAACCTATTCACTAGACTCAACAAGTTGTATCAGAGCCCTATTTCAAAATCATAAGTTTAAACTACTTTTTGATTAACATAAATGGCTACATTTGGAAACTGAAATACACCTGAGGGTTACTCTATTACTAGACCTCCACTGTTTGACAATATACCTTTTGATTTTTGAAAAA
>NW_021319682.1:9670648-9696241 GCF_001605985.2 Dendrobium catenatum | reverse complement strand
TTACTTCAACTTCTTTGGTGCAGCACCATTTCCTCCTCCAGATCAAGGTCCATCTGAATGATTGTTGTGTTTGTTCTGTGTTTCTTTGTAGTTTATGTGTTTGTTATTTTCCTTTAGATTGTTGTATTTTCCTTATTTTAGTTGTATTTTTATTGATATCTTGAACTTAATTGTAATATCTTCATTCGATATCAATATATGTTCCAATGTTTTGTTGTTTAAGTATTTTTGAAATGTATGTTAGACTTTATGACATTCATTATTTTTTAATCTTAATAGTGCTTTAACCAAAATTGTAAATTAAAATTAATTTCATTAGAAAATCTAATTATTCTAAATTTAAGAAATACTTATAACTTGATATTATTAAAATTTTCAATTTCATGTCTCTTATTTAGACTACATTATCTTTAATATTATTATTGCAATTTAGATGTTTTCTTATTTTGTATTTGTTTTTTCAAATGGTATTTATGCACTTAGAAAAATTTAAAATTTTAAATTATTGATTTTGGAAAGAATTCAATTACTCTTGAAAATTGTACAAATATATAAAAATCAAAAATATTGCACAAAAGTTTGCAATAAGAAAAAGAGGCACAAAATAAGCCCAAAGTAAAAAGATGCACAAAAATGTGCCATAAAATTGAAAAAGATGCTCAAAGCGCCACATGTGGTAGTTACTTCTTTTCGGATTCTTTTAATCTCCTAATTCAAATTGATCTTTTGTTCATTTATAATTAACATTGAAATTTGAAATATAAAATTTTTTATTCATCCTTATTGCAATGATTTTCTTTATCTTAATGTCGAAATTGAATCATGTCTTTGAAAAATTCTTTTCATTATCTATGTTATATCACTTCTTAAATTATATGAAATTCTATGATTTCTCTAATGTTTTAATTTTATTTGCATACCTTATTTCAACCACTTTCAAGATTAAATTATCAATTGAATTTCATACTTCTGCCTACATTTCAAAACTTCTTTTTTTCTTCACTTTTTCTGTTTTCAAAAAGGGGGAGAAATTGTATGTTTTTTTTGTTGTTTTTGTTTGATTTAGTTGTGTGTTTTGTTTGTATAAAATTTTTTAAAAATAAAATTTTTGAATAAATTTATGCCTCCTTATTTTTCATGTATTCATCAATTCAGGGGGAGTTTAAGAGATTCTTAGAATTTGAAATCCTACAAACAATAATTATTTTGCCATCATCAAAAATGGGGAGAATGTTAAGAGAGTTGCTATTTGCATGTTTTACATTCTTGCAACTTGTATTATTTTGATGATTTCAAATATTATTGTTTTATGTATATATATCTCCTAACATTTTTTTGGAGATTTATTTTTGCTCTAGTGTGTACTAACATTTCAGGAAAATCAACTCCAAGCTATGAAGACTTCAACTCAAATTTAGCAAATATTCATTTGTAAATTATAAGTTTTGAATTGAGAGGGAGTGATTGTATTTGAGTGAAAAATCACAACACACACACTTGGGGGAACAATTTTCATGAACTGATCGTACGAGATGAACCTAGTTCATATAGGACGATCATGTCAATTAAGCCCTCGGAAGTGCAATGGATCGGACAGGCAGGGAGAAATTTTTCTAAGTCCTAATCGTCCAGGACGAATTTAACATTCATCCCAGGGCGAACGTCTCGGGATTCTCGTTTTGCGCTGTTCATCCAGACAAAATTTTCCTTCGTCTTTGGACGAAACTCTCTGTATAAAATCGTAATGGACAAAATTTTCCTTCGTCTCTGGACGAAACTCTCTGTATAAAATAGTACTGGACGAAATTAACCTTCGTCTCTGGATGAAACTCTCTATATAAAATCGTCCAGGACAAAACTTGTTCGTCCCAGGATGAACCGAATAGACTTACCTTAGTTGGTTACGTCCTTCAGGGATTTTGGAACCGACCTATGGAATAACCGTTTCGTACCGGACGAACCTAGTTCGTACGGGATGATTAAAGAGTATGAACATAATTCATACCAATATACATCAGGATCATTTCCGACACTTTAAGTAAAATCGTCCGGGAAAATCCACGATCGTATGGGACGATCCATTTCGTGATAACTTGAAATTTCTGCAGTTTTGGACGATTTTTCTTGTCTCTCCTATATAAGGTCCAATTTTTACTACCACCAAATCTTTTTGCTCATTGATCTTCGAGCCTATTGAAAGAAGAGTCAAGGAGAGAGTGAGAGAGAGCATTCAAGGAAGGATTTCTACCACTGGAGTGTGAAGGCTTCGCTTGGTGTTCAAAGGTAAGATTTCCTACTTGTAATTTGAGATTACTTCACTCTTTGTCTTTCTTTCTTCTAGATATATTGTGAGAAGATCTGTCAAGGAGATCGGGTTCTCTGCCCACACTAGGAGAGTGTGAAAGGATGAAGGTTTCTCTGCCCACACTAGGAGAGTGTGAAAGGATGAAGGGTTCTCTGCCCATACTAGGAGAGTGTGAAAGGATGAAGGGTTCTCTGCCCACACTAGGAGAGTGTAAAAGAATGAAGGGTTCTCTGCCCACATTAGGAGACTGTAAAAGGACGACGGTTCTCTGCCAACACTAAGGATAGTGTAAAAGGACGACAGTTCTCTGCCTCATCGGATATTGGTGGAAAGAGTGTTTGTAAAGGCTTCTCTGCCTTGCTGTGGGTGCAAAAGGAGAGGCACTATTGGTATTTGTGCAATACTCAGAGGGTTCCTCTGAGGAGTGGATGTAGGTCTGGTTTAGATCGAACCACTATAAATCTTGTGTCGTTTATTTTTACTGCTTTTTATTTTTTGCATTTTTTTTGTTTAATAAGTTGTGGTTGAAAAACTTTTTATAAAAATTATTAAAGTTTATTTTCGGTTCAACTTATCTAAAAGAGGGATAATTTTTAGAATACCAATTCACCCCCCACCCCTCTTGGTAGCTTTGGGACATTAAGTTAGGTTTAACAACCTATTCACTAGAGTCATCAAAACTTAATGCTTGTGAGACTCACTGTCAATTGATTCCTTCTAATGATAATTTTATTTTATTAAGACATGCTAAAGATTTCCTTTATAAATTACAAGCTTAGAAGGAAATTTTTTGGAAATAAAAAACTACTTCTAAACATCTAGTTGAATGTGACAAAAATACTAAATTTTTTTGTGCTTTGGTTAAGAAGAAATGTGCTATTAATTATAGTCATAAAATTAATCGTGTTGATGGCTCTATTATTGAGGATGGTGTGAAAATTGCTAATTTATTTATCCAGTATTTTCAAAATCATATTAATAAGGCTTTTAGTCCAACTATTATTGACAATCCTTCTATCATCCCTAACCTTTTTTCTCAAGATGATAATGTTTTTCTTTCTAAATCTCCTTCTTTTGAGGAGGTTAAAGAGATTGCTCTTGGTATGAATGGTGATTCGATTGCCGGGCTGGATGGTTTTAAGACTATGTTTTTTCAGAAAACTTGGCATATTATTAGTACTAATTTTTTTTTTGTTATTGATTTTTTTTTTTTGGTAATTCTATTCCTAAGTTCTTTACTTCTACTTATATTATGCTTATCCCAAAGAATAACTCTGTTAGTAATTGGAATAATTTAAGACCTACTAGTTTATGCACCTTTTTTTATATACTGCTTTCTAAAATACTAATGAATTGTTTAACAATGTTTTTGCCTAAAATTGTCTCTCATTTTCAAATGGGTTTTGTTAAAGGGTGTGCTAATGCTGATAATATTCTGTTAGCCCAAGAATTTTGTCAAGATCTAGATGTTAAGGTTAGAGGTGGTAATATAATTTTAAAACTTGATATTGCCAAGGCTTATGATAACATTGATTGGAATTTTCTTTACAATATTATGAAGTTGTTTGGCTTTGACTTGAATTTTATTAATTTTATTAAAAATTGTATTGAAGGCCCATACTTTTATATCATTATTAATTGTAAGAGTAATGGGTTTTTGAAGCTTCCCATGGGCTAAGACAGTGTGATCCTATTTATCCTGCCCTCTTCATTATTACTGTTGAGTACCTTTTTAGAGGTCTTTCCAATCTTTTTGACAATTATCCTAGCCTCTATTTTAGAACCTTAGTGGATTTCCTATCTCCCATTTATTTTTTGCTAATAAATTTATCATTTTTATGAATGCTTTGATTAATAAGATTAACATACTCATGAGGTTTTTTCACCAATTTGAAATGGTTATTGGTCTTGCTCTGAATAAACATAAGTGAGGCTTTATTTCTTCAAAAAAAGTCCCTGATGATCGTATTGTGGCTATTAAAAATTTAACTTGTTTTAGTCATGGCCCTTTTCCTATGAAGTATATTGGGGTGCCTCTTTTTAAGAGTAAAAAGAAAACTTTTCTATTTGATGATTTAATTACTGTTGTCTATAACAAACTTTTGTCTTGGGATACTTTTTTTTTTTTTTTTTTTGAGTTTTGGAGATAGATTAATTCTCATTAAAAGTGTTCTTTGTTCCTTGCATGTTTATATTTTTCAAACTTTGCTTCCTACTCAGGCAGTTTGTAATATGATTGAATATTTGGCCTATACTTTCTCTTTCATGTTATGGTACAACTTTTGTGCTAATCTGAGCCTTTTGGGTTACTTTTATGGTTGCCAAGTATTGTGGGGGTAAACATCCAACTACATGTTGGTTTAGCAAAGGTGATTCTAAAGTGTGGCAGCATCTTTGTAAAGTTAATTGGGTTGTTGAGCCCTGTATCTGTTGGGCCTTTGTAGTGTAATATTTCCTTTTGGAAGATGATTGGGGGGGGGGGGGGGGGGGAATCTATTATTCTATTACTAGTACCCTGCAATGCAACTGTGAAGGTGAATTTTTCTTTACTAACAATTGTTGGGATTATCAAAAAAATTTTGGTGTTATTCCTGATTCTATTATTCAACAAATTTTGAATCTTCCTCTGAACACTAATTCTAATAATGTTCTATTATGTTCTTTGACAAAAGATGGTAGCTTTAGATTAAATGATGCCTTACATTCCTTTAGATCCAAGCATGAGGTTTTCAAGATTTTATATACGATTTGGCATAAAAGTATTGGTACCACAGTTGCTATTTTTGTTTGGAGAATCTTACATAAGTTCATTCCTATGGATGATAATTTAATTAAAAGAGGCTTTATCTTTCCATCTACATGCCAATCTTGTTATCATATGAATAATATGCATCATGTTTTTCTCTCTGGTCTGTTAGCTATCAAAACTTGGTCTTATTTTGATGAAATTTTCCATTTAAATTATTTTAATGCCAAATTATCTATTAATGCTTTGCTTAATTGTTGGTTTATTAAGTCCAAAGGCCATATCAAAAATTTTATTCCTTCTCTTATCTTATAGTATTTATGGTTGGAAAGGAATAATTCTAATTTCAATGGTGTCGTTATGAACCATCATAAAATTATCCAGAATTTGAAAAATAAGGACATGGCTCTTTATTCTGCTAATTTGCTTTTTGTCAGGAACTTTAAAAATTATTTTTCTATTGCGGCTAATTTAGGTCTTAAGTTAGAGGTGGATAATCTTCCTAAAGAACCTAGGTTTATTTATTGTACTAAGCCCCCTATTAACTTTTATAAGCTAAATGTGGATGGTGCTATCATGGATTCTAATGTGGGTTGTGGTGGAGTCATCAGAGATTCTCATGGAAATTTTATTTTGGATTTTGTTGGTCATTTACTTAATTGTGAAGTTAACTATGCTACTACTTCTCTATTCTCCATGGCTTAAGTCTTTGCTTTTCTCTTGATCTCACTAATGTCGTTATTGAAGTTCGATCTAATTATTGCTTATAATCTTTTGACTATGTGGATGATATGGTTTTTTTTCTGCCATGTTTTATATTATGAGGGATATTAAGAATTTATTGAGCCTTATGAACTACTCTTTTCTGTTGTCCTAAAGGAAGGTAATACTGCACTAATTAGATTGCCAGGTGGGGGTGTGGCTTGGATTCCATGGCTAATTTCTCAGTTTATAACCTTCTTGCTCCTTTGAGAGTCCTTTTAAGACTGGAATAAATTGGTTTACCTTATGTTAAATTTTAATGCTGATTTTTGTGTTGGTTTCTTGCTGGTTGTCTTGCTTGGTATATGTCATCTTCTCTATTTTTGTTGCCTTTGTCTGTGGGTTCTTGGTTCTCGGGTGGCCTTGCCTGCTGCTAAGTTTCTTGGATCATTTTGTTGTTTCCTTGGTCTGGCAAAGGTTTTTTGTGTCTCTTTGTGGTTGTTTCTAAATTCCTCTTTACTGCCCTATTTTTGGCTTTTTCTTGGGGAAATTTGGTTCCTGTTCGGTGTGAATTTCCTGGAACATTTGGTTGCCTGGTATAGGTTTGTTGTCTGGTTCCTTGGAGTTTATTGCTTTCGTCCGTCTGTTTTCCTGGGCCTGTTGGGTTGTTTATATCATTAACCTTTGTTTCTTTTCTTTGTGGTTCTGTTGGGGTCTATTGAGATGGGTTGTTGGCTTTGCCTGGTCCTTTTGTATTTAGGTTATTTTGGGTTCTTTGGTTCTTCTTCTTTCTAGATTATGCTATCAGATTATCTATTTTTGGCTGGTGGCCTGTTTCTAGCTGCTTATGTCTTTTTTATGTGGAGGTGGTTTCGTGTTATGGAGCTTATGTCTTTTTTTATGTACTTATTTTGGTGGATTATGGGGTGGTCTCCCCCTTGGTATTGTTATTATTAAAGAGTCCAATAATGTTTCTTATCATCAAAATCATAAGACTCGGATTCAAATTTGTAACACACACACACACACACACACACACACACACACACACACACACACATATATATATATATATATATATAATGATTTTTATTTTATTTTTTTGAAAAAAAAGATTAAATGTCAAAGCAAGAATAAGGATTTTGTATCACAAAAGTAATAATTCTCTACCAAGATTTGTAAAAATTAAAAGTAATAAAAGTAAAAGGACAGGATGTAAAGTGCAAAAAGAAAAAAAAAAACAAGCCGTCTAGAATTTTATAATGTTTATATCAACTTAACCTACGTTCACTCCTCGGAGTCCCCCTTTCCATGTATTGCACTAAATGCTTAGTAAATCTCCTTTAGCCACCATAAAAAGGAGGAGAAGCCCTTGAACAATTACTTCCATCAATCTAGTGTGACAAAGTAGCAGAATCACTTCCACCAACTCAGTGCGGTGGAGTAGCTGAATCCTTTTCACCTTCGCAGTGTGCATAGTAGCCCAATCATTTTCACCATCCTAGTTAAGTGGCATAGCTCAATCACTTTCACCTTTCATGATGAGGTAGAGTAGCATGGTAGACCTTTGACATTTAGAGATTTTTTATAGAGTTTCCATCAAGAAAACCTTGATTCATGAAGGAATAATATTGGACATTGGTCAGAGAAACCATTTGAAAACTCCCTATCACACTCCCTTCCAATCACAAAGATATTTTCCCTTTCTCATATCTTTATTTCTCTCTCCTTTGCACAAACCTCTCTCTTCATACCCTTAATTATAGAAAAGTCATACTCTCAAACTACAAAATAATCTTACAAAGCTAACTAAGAAAGATGAAATAATGTGCTTCCAAAACCCCTAATTTTTTATTCTATTATCTTGGTTCAGTTAGTACAATGTATGAACCATAGAGTATGATTAGTTTAATTCTACCCTATCAGTACTATATGATGAATGGTGCTAAATATGATTAGTTTAAAAAGTTTCATTTATCATATTGTAGTAACTTAGGATCATACAAAATGATTAGTACAATCAAATTATAGTTCATCTAGGATGACCTTTTGGAAGACCAAAAACTATCTCTTATGTTCATCCAATAAAATCAAAATTGAACCATATGATCTTAAATATTAATTATGAAAAATTTTGATGATTAATCTCATGAATGAATTTTGGTAAGATTTTTAAATATTGTACAATATGATTTTGTTTGTACAATAAAAATAGAATAATTTATCAAAATTCAAAATAGTACCTAATATTAAGTGGTGATGGGAACGTCTGATTATAACTCATCATCTTGTTTGATTTTAATCATACAATATGATTAGCTCATTTTAATATCAATTTTGATTTCTTAATTTAAACCTTTTACTTAACTTTTTATTAAGCTGATCATATAATACAATCAAAATTATATAGTATAAACATAAAAAAATTTAAATATTTAGTTATACTGCGCCTGTGTGCGTGCAGGATTGCTAAGCTGGCATACACTAGTTACAAAAGTAGACTAAAGAAAAATTGAGATTATGCTCTTCAGAACATATATTTACTTACCCACAATATACCACATTCTTGAGCCAGTTCTTCAATCATTGCCTAGTGTATACTTTACGTAAAAGGTTAATAACACATAAAAATATAAATGCAATATTTAAAGTAAGAGAACATAAATAAGCATCCAATAATATTTATAATCATACAAATTCTAAGTCAATCTCCCAGATTTGTAACAATATTATCTGTACATTCCACCTTCTCAGTTTTTTTTCTAATATGTGTCTCCCATATTATCATCAGTCATTCATTTCAAAATTCCCCTTTTTAGCCCCAAAAGGCATCATGCCAAGGCAATTAGGTGTAGGTATCCTGCCTATAATTTCTTGAGGTCACACTAACTCTTGATGTCTATCTATCACCTTTACCCGTAGGCTTATTAATTGCAGTCACATTGGCTCCACTGGGTTGCATTTCCCATTAAGGTCACATTGTCCTATCCTCCAAACATTTGTCATGATAGTCTCTAAAACTTGTATGATCCGTGCATAATCATGTTTGGGTTATGTGGCATTGTACAGTTAGTTATATGTGAAGTGTTGCATAAATTCTCATTTTATTTAAATTCTAAAAAGGAATAAATATGGGGCCATATGTATATCACAGGAATATAAGAAATACTCAATAACTATCATATTTTAATAAAAATGCATATCTTACATCTATGATGTACTACCTCACCTAGTTGGATACCTTGTGTCCACTTATACGTATAAGGCACCTTTTAATTTTCCTTTTGCATGAACAACTTAAGTTGTTTCCTCAAAATTTTCCTCTTATTAAAAAAAAAATCCCAAATACATCCACTAATGATAAATACACAATTATACTAAAATAGAGTATATAATAAATCTCTTGTAATCACACTCTCCCGACTACTTTTGTTTCCACTATGACTATTAAAACAATAGCCAAAACTGTCACTTCCTCCTCCTCTTCTCTTTTTAATTAGTCCCTTATCTAACACAATCTTCCTCCATCTACAGTAATTCCCTACAATAGTATATTCACTCACACCATCTCCTAACTATTACAAATTTACTATCAAGATCTCCTAATAGCAAAAACTTTATAAATAGTTGCTTCCTACAGTGGGAATTTCACTAATAGCTATTATATAATAGCTTCCTACAAACTATAGGAGTATTAAACATCAATTAGATAAATTTATATTAATACTTTACCCAAAATAATCATTTCCAACAAATACATATCTATATAAAATTTAACTCATACTTACCTTTTCCCTTCTTTCATATTCTTTACAGCCAAAAATTCTATGATGAAACACTTTATAATAGCTAATTTCCATCCTTCCAGAATTCGGCCAGCCCACTTTTTGTGCCCTACAAAGCTTGTAATTCCTTAGGAAGTTGGGTATTACAATTCTCACCTCCATACAAGAATTTTGCCTTAAAAATTCACAACTTCAAGCCTTTTAAATAAGGAAAATTTTGTCTCTTTGATTAGTATAAATAATGTTATATTTTATGTGAAAATTTGTTAGTGATAACATATTATTTTAGTTATGTGTGTGTAGAAAAATACAGGAAAGGTAAAAACTTTTAAAGTATGGTACAACACCATGGCATCAGATATATTACTACTGTAGCGCCATCATTGACACAACCGGAGCACCAAAATATAGACATGGTGGTGCCTAGTCTCTATTTAATAGTGCGACATTATAGGAGGAGTCAATGTCATAAAGCCCATCCTGTTGAGTCTAGTGAATAGGTTGTTAAACCTAAGTTAATGTCCCACGGCTATCAAGAGGGGGGAGTTGGTAGTTAAAAATTATCCCTCTTTTGGATGAGTTGAACCGAAAATAAATTTAGTGAATTTTTATAAAAAGGTTTTTCAACCACAACTTTTTAAACAGTAAAATGCGGAAAATAAAAAAGTAAAAATAAACGACACAAGATTTATAGTTGTTCGGTCTAAATCAGACCTACATCCACTCCCCAGAGGCACCCTCTGAGTATTGCACTAATACCAATAGTGTCTCTCCTTTTGCACCCACAGCAAGGCGGAGAAGCCTTTACAAACACTCTTTCCACCACTACCCGGTGCGGTAGAGAATCGTCGTCCTTTTATATTATCCCCAATGTTGGTAGAGAACCATCGTCCTTTTACACTCTCCTAGTGTGGGCAGAGAATCCTTCATCCTTTCACACTCTCCTAGTGTGGGCAGAGATCCCTTCGTCCTTTCACACTCTTCAAGTGTGGGCAGAGAACCCTTCGTCCTTTCACACTCTCCTATTGTGGGCAGAGAACCCTTCGTCCTTTCACACTCTCCTAGTTTGGGCAGAGAACCCAATCTCCTTGACTGATCTCCTCACAAGAAATCTAGAAGGAAGAAAGAAAAGAGTGAAGTAATCTCAATTCACAAGTATGAAATCTTACCTTTGAACACCAAGCAAAGCCTTTACGCTCCTGTGGAAGAAATCCTTCTTTGAATGCTCTATCTCAATCTCTCCTTGAGTCTTCTTTTAATAGGCATGAAAATCAATGACCAAAAAGATTTGGTGGCAGTCTAATTTGGACTATATATAGGAAAGACAAGAAAAACTGCCCAAAAACTATAAATTTTCAATTCTGTACGCAGTGGATCGTCCCGTACAATCGTGGATCATCCCGGGCGATTTTACATAAAGTGTTGAAAATGATCCTAAAGTATATTGGTATGAACTATGTTCGTACACGATCATCATTCCATATGAACTAGGTTCGTCCGGTACAAAACGGTTATTCCATAGGTCGGTTTCCAAATCCGTGCAGGACGTAACCAACTGTGATAAGTCAATTCGGTTCATCCTGGGATGAACAAGTTTCATCCTGGATGATTTAATGCAGAGAGTTTCGTCCTGAGATGAAGGTTTAATTTCATCCTATATGATTTTAAATAGAGAGTTTCGTCCAAAGATGAATGTTAAATTTCGTCTTGATGAACAGTGCAATGTGAGAATCCAGACGCGTTCGTTCAAGGACGAATATTAAATTCGTTCTGAATGATTAGGACTTAGAAAAATTTTTCTCACTGCCTATTCAATCCATTGTTCTTCTGAGGGTTAATTGACATGATCGTCCCATACGAACTATGTTCGTCTCGTATGATCAGTTCACAAAAGTTATTCCCCCATATGTGTGTGTTGTGAATATTCACTCAATTACAATCACTCCCTCTCAATTCAAAAACATTTTTAAAGCTTTTAATTTACAAATGATTGGATGCTGAATTTGATTTGATGTCTTCATAGGTTGGAGTTGATTTTCCTGAAATGTTAGTACACACTAGAGCAAAAACAAATCTTCCAAAAAGTGTTAGGAAATATATATACATAAAACAATAATATTTGTAATCATCAAAATAATACAAGTTGCAAGAATGTAAAAAATGCAAATAGCAACTCTCTTAACACATCCAACTATCACGGTACCTCAACATCGGAGGAGTCAGCACCATCAAAACCATTCTATGTCTACACAGCACCTTAGAGCCAAATTATAGTGAGGTTAAGTCAAGGGAGTGTAACGTGGATGTTATAACACTCAAACCGTCAACAGTGCCATGGACCTACAATTGTAACTAATTAGGCCACATTTTGCCAATGAAGCGATGCATCGATTTATTAAATAGCGAGTCAATATTAATAAGCAATGCAGTATTAGTTCACTTTATTGGCATTGTAGCATAAGTGTCTTGAGCACCGTTATTCCAAAATGTATTTTCTATATTTTTTATAAACATTCTATCTATAATATTAGTGGGGAGTTCAGTCACTTTTATATTTTAGTCTTTATAGTACTTCTCTAATTTTTCCTTAAGGGTGATGGCTAAGGGAATTCAGAAAAGAACTAAAAACATTCTATTAGAGTTTTTGGCATGTGTTTGTGAAAGATATTTTGTAAGTTTCAGGAGTAGTGTAGAGGGGATTAGTGGAAAATCTGGTGATATCTTTTATTCTATACTTTCTTTCTTTTGTATAATTAATCAAAATGATTATGCTTCACTTGTTCTTCAAATCTTGCTAAATTCTCTAGTTTTGGATTGATGGTGTAAATGAAATATAGAGTACTAATGAGTTCTTTTTATCAATAATTTCATGATGTTTTTAATGTGCCAGGTCTTCTTTTAATACACATAGTGATTATTTATGTAGTTAATATAAGGTGTGGAGCCTAGGAATTGGAAAGCATGCATTATCAGGTATGTCAGATTGGCATGATGTAGGCATAGACATAGTGATTTTTATGTATCAAAATTATAGAGAGGAATTTTCATGAGGGGTTTTTAATGGTATATACTGTTGACCTCATTTTTGTATGAGGTCACTAAGGCCCTTCCAAACTCCAGATTAATTCTAGATCCCAGGATCTACTTTAGATCTTAAGGCCCTTTCCTAGAGCCAGACCTTAGGATCCATTCTAGAGCCTAAGATTCCCTTAGACCCTAGATCTTAGAACCCCTCTAGATCCTAGGATCAATCTAGACTCAAATCAATCCCTACCCTTGATCAACTTCAACCTCAAATCAATCCCTACCTTTGATCAACTTCAACCTCAAATCAATTCCTACCTTTAATCAACTCCAACTTCAATTTAATTCCTACCCTTGATCGATTTAAATCTCAAGCTTCATTCAACTCAAATCCCAATTAATTCAAATTTCAAACATATCCAAACTTTGATCAATCCACTTGAGAACCCAAATTTCAATCTTGAATTTGATTCCACCTTGATCTAGCTTTGACCCTATCCATTCATTAACAATCACCACATGATTGTAAATGATTTGGATACTCAAACATTAATCATTCAAACTTAAAATCCAATCCAAACCCAGAAATCCAGACTCAAATCCAAAGTCTTAAGGCCTTGTCCTAAAGACCCTTTTCAAAGATTTTTAAAACATTTCAAAACCTAGTCAAATGGCCTTATTCGGTGATTACTATTCGGGTACAAAGTGATATAGACGTTCAGAAGCTACCTCATCAATTTGATTCCATTCTGGGATCTCTAACCCAAATCTAATTAAATTCTAAAGTGCCGTAAACCCTTTCAATGATTTACAGCCTATGCCAGTGGACTAAATACCTTGGAGATTTTTGATCCTGGTAGTCCTTATCAAAGCCTCATCAGCTTCCCAACCCTTATTTGTGACCTCATTGGAGTAAACTGCATTTTTTAGACTCATTTTTTGCCCTAGAGTGACCAATGGGTAAGCTTGACCAAAATACCTCAATGGGATTTCAAATCCCATCTCAACTCGAAATTAATTGCCAAACTCTTGACACCACTTTTCAATGAGTGTTCAAATTAAAACACCATATTTGTTCGGTCCACCCAACTTGGTCAGACTTGGTTTGACCAGTTTAACCAACGTTTTGACCCCATTAACCATAAACACCCTCCTTTCAATTTTTTAACACGAAACCAGTCCATTCAGAGTCCTTGGAATGCATGGGATTTGACCCCGTTGATACCCAATCAGAACCCCTCTTGGAGACTCAAGCCCTGGGCTTAGCTTGGTTTACCAGTATGGCTGACACCCAAGTGAACCAAAGAGAGGCCCTTGGAGTCATTCTTATTGATCTCTTATAATACAATTAATCAAATCAAGCGTGCCTATTGAGTTTCCATTCAAACACAACCTTCCTTTACCAGCCAACCTGGCTTACTGGGTCAATGAGTTGACTCCCAAGTGCCCAAATCACGTTGGATTGATCCAACGTCTCACCTAAGCCCAATTGACTTGATCCGAACACCTCTCTAGCTGGCCTAGTCAATACCGTCTCCAGCTAGCCCTGTCTTTGGGCTAACTATTGGTCTAAGATTATTCAGGGCACCAAAGTATCCAAGAAACACTTGGACCGAGCATCTTCCAGCCAGTCAATTGACCCAATTTCCACTTTGCATTCGGGTGCACAGACCAGACCCTTCCACCCTCATCCCAGGGGCTGACCACTGGTGAGCCAAATACCCGACCGAGCAATTGATCAACTTTCGAGCCATTTTTTTGACCCAGACCAAATTTAATTCCAATTTACGTGCATGGGATGATACAGACCCAGATCTCTCCCATATTACAAACTCAAGGCTGAACTGATGGATCAAGCCTCAATTTGACTAACAGCGGTTTGGTAATCCAGACCCACTCTCACCAATCCCAGGCCAAATTGACATCCACCCTTGGTTCCAGCATGTCCCCCTCGCCTCCGTGCAACCGACCCAACGGCGGCGGCGGTCGGAGCCATAGGAATTTGAGCTCTCGGGTGGTCCCCCAAGGCAATTCCCTGGCTCGAAGGCTGCTGTCCACCAGTTTGCATCCCCACGAGACCCTAGACGTCGCAGTCGCATCCACCTGGCCAGCACCGAGCCATCTCAACTACAATCACCCAATTGTCCGAAGGTGGCCGAATACCCTTGAGCTTGCCAGATTCCGACCAAATCATTGGCATTTGCCTCCTGTTATTTCCAGAACTTCAAAAACTCCCAGGCACTCTTCCGAGCTCCCAAGATCAGATCCCTTTCCGGTTCGACAAGTGCCCTTGAAACCTTGGCCGCTCGAAGTAGCCCTCCGGCACATCCTCGTCGCCAGAACGTCTGGAAGGACTGTTCGCTCACCGCCCTGAGCTTCCCTGATGGAACGCTCATCGTGAGGGCCTCTCTTGCGGTAATCCTGCCACCCGAGCTCCCTACTAGGTAGTACGGTCAAGGTGAGGAAACTCACCCCAACAGATTCATTGATTGAAGGTTCCCACCACCTGATCCTCCTGTAATTTCACGATCGGAGTTCACAGCGGCGATATGCCACGATCATGCCGAACAGCCTGCGGTCATCGGATACGAGCTGAGGTAAGAACGAAATCTTAGCATTGATCCGATCAACGTCTCCTCATCTCCGGTCAGATTAAACCGCGCGTATCGGAGCGTTGTTAATCCCAGATGTTCGATCCGCCAATCACGGCGTGGTTACCCCGCTAATCGTTAGTGCAATGGCGGACATGTCTGCAAATGATCACGCGGGCGCGTTCCAACGCTGCTATGTGTAAATTCGGATTAATAAATCCAATTCAAGGGAACTTCAAAAATTAATAATCCCTGCAAAGAAAATAACACTTATCAAATTAGGTGTTCTGTAACTCATTGGAAGTCTCAAGAGCTCTATAATAAAACCGTATGGTCGATCTAACGTAGATTCAGTCTTTAGCTATTCATTTGATCATTTTGTATTTCTCTTTAATTACTTTTTAAATACATGACCAGCTGGAATTTGGAAGATGTAAATGGACTATTGTCTGACATGTCATACTTATCTCTCCATTTTTAGATTTTGTCAAGGCATTTCCATTTTACGTTTAGGGCAGGTTGACCCTTAAATTTCAAAAAGGATATAGTAATCCATGGGATTAGGGTGTGATTTTTGGTGTGCATATAGATGTGTGATGAGGAGTGTAGATCCACAATTTGCCCAACAACCTAGAATGACCAAGTGATTTGAAAGTGATTAGAGTCACCCTTAGGTGTTATTGGTTACACCGTTAGAGTACTCCATTGAGCTCAAATTTGGGGTTTTTATATTAGGCAGGTGACTCCTTGGTCCATAATTTAAATCAAATTTGGAGTTTCATTATTCCCCAAAGAAAGGAGCCAAAAATACCTCTTTAGAAATGGCAAATCAATAAGAATGAAACCTCTACGGTTCTAGATTTGTCTAGCTGACTCCTTAAATTAGCGTGTTTAACAATTTGATTAATCTAAAAATTAAAAAATTCCCATCTCAAAATAGGCCTTAAACATTGTGAATCATCCTTGGTCATTTATACCTTTGAATTGATCCAAGGAGTTTGACTCATGGTCACACCCTAAGCCCCTTATCGTATATTATACATGCCATACGAATGTGCTAAAATCTAAAATTCACTGTTAATTTGAAAATGTTTAATTAATACTTGTGGCTAGAAATTCAAATTAGAACTTATTTCCCAAAAGCTTACACCCTCCATAATTATTAAACCAAGGACTCTACATCTTTAGTGCCTTAGGTCAAACGGCCAATATTCTACTATATTATCATAACTTTTGTAGAAACCCAAAATTGGTGTCGCCTCTATCTAACAACACATAATTAGTCCTAGTAATTTATAAAATTTAAACCTAAATTACTTTAATTTTAAAGCAGTTTACCGCCTTCAAGTTAATTGTATCGGATATCCTCTTAAAGACAATTAATTCTAACTCTAAAATTCTCATTGTAATATTAGGTTTCATTGAGGAGATTCTCTAAGTGGTCATACCCATTAAACATATAATCCCTAATATAAATTACTCCCTTAAATTCCAATCCTATTTAAAACATAATAACCCCCGATTGCTACTGTATACCCGCTCTACGAGGCTATTGTAGCCCCAAGGAAGGAAAAATAAACTTCACGGCCTCGTGTGAATAAAGGTAGAATCAATTATCTTAAAATATATTTAAAAAAATCTAATTTATTAATATAAAAATTAACTTAAATCTCCCTTTAGGCTACAAATCCAAAACTTTAGATAACTTTAGAAACTTAATCACCCACCTAGGATCTATCCCTGCAAACGACCTTTCTATACACACCTTTATTGATAACATGCTAGGATAAACGATATTAATTATTAAAATGCTTGCACAGGTGCTTCAGCTGCTAAAGCCACCAAATAAAAAGAGCGTGGCCAAGTGTATTTTACTTCCTTTTGCACATATAACTGCTTGGGAATAAGTCTTCTTTTTATTAACTGCTTAGATAACCTCGCAGGTGAATCTAGATGTTATTTTTGATGATGTAATTTGATATATTGTCAAGTGTTGTGAAAGTTAAATTTGAGATGGGATACATAGATCCAAAGCTTGGATTCCAAAGAGGAAAGGATGCCCTTTTTGAAGAATTCCTTCTTCCATTTGAAAATCAAATTTTGATTACACTTCTCTTATTACCCACAAGAGGAAAGAGTGGCCTTCCCTCATGGGGGAGATGCCTCTTATCCATTGTGGTAGTTTGCTGCGAAGAACCAAGAGTTTTGAAGGAAGAGTCCAAAGAAGGTCAATACTGAAGATGAAGATGAGAGTATCCACTCAAATTACTTGCGTATATTAGGTTTAAGATCTGGGTTCTGTCAGTGTCCCGGCCACTTACTTTGCATTTAAACTCTGATTTGTAATAAGCAGGACAACTCTTGCCATGACATTATTAATTAGTTAATACTAGATGTGATGAATTGATTTCCTTTAGGATTGTTGTCTATATTTGGCGATGTGTGCCGCTATGTTCGCATGGATACGTGAACTCGTGGGGTGGAACGTTTTATACTCATAACTTAATTTAAAATTTTCTTAGTTAGTCTAAAGTAACATAGAAAGATAACAAATCTAGGGAATTTGCCGGGGAAACGACCCCTGGAGTCGCATGCATATTACTGCATTACTCTTTCCCTTGTTTTTATACCCTTCCCTGCCTGTGGTATCCGGGCAAAGTCTGACGCTATAGGACCCAGGTTGCCGACTAGGGAATGCCCAGTCTTCTAAAAAATATTTTTGTAAGCCTATTTTAAAATTTCAAGCATATTTGATTTAAGGTTGTTAACCTAGCATTATTGCATAAAACAAATTAAAGATATTAAAATTTTAATTTCATAGTCCTTAGCATTTTGCACTCAACAACAACAAGGGGCCAAAGGAAATTTCAAGTGTTGGCCCACACTCTCTTCCTCCAGAATTTAAGTAACAACATCCCTACCACTCTTTCATAAAGACCGGACTCATCTCTTTTAAATCGACTGAGTGGTAGGTTGGGCTCCCCACATCCAGGCGGGTAAGTCCAGTTTTGCACTGCATAGTTAGGAATCACGATTGTGGTCGACATCCAAATTAGATCTAGAATCCAGGGCGATATTTGATTATAAGACACCAATTCGGGAATAGGAATCTCAAATTTCTAATAAAATAGCTCAAATCTAAATTAGAAAATTCCTTTCAATCCTGAACAATAAAGCCCTAACACTTAGCACTTAAGTTGGGACAACTTCCGATGGTTCTGGAATCTCAAAGTGTCCCCGTACCTCTCTTTCATTTGATATGTTAAATAACTGTTCAATTTTGATTCCACTCCCTTTGATGTTTCCAAAAGATTCTATTCATATTTTTTAATATCACTCCTAGAAAATAACATAAATTACACTTATATTTTATCGAGAGTTTTCATAGGTGACTCTGTCTCCACTAACGATGTAATAAACTACGAGGCTTGCGCTCGTAGGAGATTGTGAACCACCAACACCTGATTCAAAATTAATTCTTTTTAAAAAACCCCTCTTAGATTCTTTGAGAAAGTCAAAAATGATGTCGTATCCATACTTAGATAGAATTACTCATTGAACAGTGATACCTCCCTTTGGGGAGATACATCCTTCTTTGATAAGGCTTTGGATATGAATTCGGCAATCATACTCCTTGAGTATCATAACTAGATTATTTAGTTTAACTCTACCTCGTCCCCTTGGGGCCGTGTCGAGTTCTCTTTAGAATCTAGCCGTGATATTCAAGACGAATTACATAATTCTAACCCTGAACACCGTTGTGGAATTTTATTTTCTCCTTTCTGGGTGATATAACTTTTCGAGCGAGTTGATTCGACTTCTAGAATTAGAATTAAATCTCAATTTCAAAATTCCCAAAGAAAACTAAAATTTTCAAAACCTGTTTTCAAAATTCCACCAACATATACTTTACTTACTCTTCTAAGATTTGAAAAATCTATGTAGGTTGTTAGCCCTATAGCAATTTTTCCAATGCTAACCAGGAGGGGGGTGGGTGGGTGGGTTGAATTGGTTATTTTAAAAAACCTCTTTGAAATTTATGAAGACTGGTTTATTTTTTTTTATTTAAAGAAAATTTTCAACCACAAAAATAAAAATTATAGGAAAATAAAAATGCAAAAATGTAGAAAGAACACAATAATTTTAAAGTGGTTCAGTCTAATAAGACCTACGTCCACTCCCAAAAGACTCCCTCTTTAGGTATTGCACTATTACCAAAGTGACTCTCCTTTTGCTCCCACAACAAGGCGGAGAAGCCTTTACAATTACCTTCCCTTACACTAATCCCTAGTGTGGCAGAGTACCTTCATCCTTTTACACCCTCCAAGTATTGATAGAGTACCATCCTCCTTTCACACTCTCCAAGTGTTAATAAAGAACCGTCATTTATTCACACCCTCCTAGTGTCGACAGAGAACTGATGTCCTTTTACACTTTCCAAATGTCGATAAAGAACCGAATCTTGTTCAAAGATCTTCCCTCAAGTGCCTTTCAAAGAAGTAAGGAAGAGATTTACTACAAACACAAAGAGATTCTCTCCTTTGAGTAACCTTGTGGCCCTTCACACTCTAAATTATCAAGAATTCTCTCTCAAACAATCTACCAAATCACTCTCACACTTTTTCTCTCAAGAAAAATTAGGAAGGATTCATCAAAAATTAATTTATAGAACCTTATATATGAAAGACACAAAAAACCATCCATAAAATTAAAAATTTCCATTCTAAACGTTCACGAACATACAATACGATCGACGATCATAAATATGAATAGTTTAAGATTTATTCGTATGATCCTGTACGAACCAATTTTGTTCATAGATTATCATCTGTATGAATGGACATCGTATAATATAAACTTCTTTAATCAAATCCTATTTCATTTGGTACAAAAATGGACAAGCCATTTCGTACTCTAGGAATCATCTCTATGAACCCATATTTGTATAGTACGAACAGTTCAACAAATTTACATTTTCATATGGACAAAAATATTTGCATTAATTTTATACTGTGGATATCATTTGTACAAACCCAAGTTCTTCCCAGATGAATAGTTCAAAAAATTTAGCCGTGTATATGGATGAAAATGTACGCATCAATTTTGAACTCTACATATCATCTAACGAAGGTAACTTCATATAGTAAGAATAATAATTAGAAAATTTTTCTCACATGGTTCGAATAAATTCTTGCTGGAAGAACTACCTGGATAAATCATCATGTATGATCCAAAAATGCACAATACGATTTGTTTAAAAAATTATAAGTTTTAACACTCCCCTAGTGTATGTGTGCACAGTTACCCAATTATAATCACACTCTCTCAGACTCAAGAAAAACAAAAAAAATATATACTCCAATTACATTAAACCTTAATCTAAACTATTTTGTAGTGTTCAACAGTCTGGAGTATGATTTTCTTGAAATGTTAGTACATACAAACAAGAAAAACAATATATCTAATATATGTTAGAAGAAATAGTAATCAAACAATAATATTTGGATTCATCAAAAACACATATAATATGAAAACATGGTTTTTTTTTTTTAATTTTAATATTTTTTAGTTTTTTTATAATATAAAAAAATAGTTATGAAAATTACGTTGTAACAATCTCCCTCTTTTTGATGATGGTAAAATAATTATTGTTTGAGTTAACATTTAAAACCAAATTTTCTCCTTACTTTCCCTAACTAAATAACCAATTTAAATTAAGGGAATTTCATGAATATCAAAAACAACAAACCAAAAAAAATAAAAAGAGACCAAATCAAGAACAATTCGAGCAATAATACAAACACAAAATGAACAATCATTCAAAACATACCCATATAAAAAATGCACATACATGCACACAAATCATCAAACAACAACAACAATCAATCAATCAAATAATTTTATAACTTGCCATTTTGACAACAACAAAAAGGAATGTACAACTTGAAATGAGATTTTTTAATAGATAAACCAAAATAGTTTAACTAGAAAAGGGTTTTAAATCAATTGCAAATACATTATTAATTCCATGATACTAAAAAGGAAAATTCAAATTTTTAAATTAAAGAACAACTAAGATAAGAAAAGTTAATCAAAGTCATTGTTCATGCAAGATAATTTAAATAAAGATGATTATTGCAAAAATGACAAAATGAATATTAGTTAACTTAAAATTCAATATATAATATGATTATTAATTAGATGGATCTGAATTAGAGATTAAATGATAGTGGAAAGAATATAATAATAATAATAAAAATTTCAATTGGCTACATTACGCATCTTTTCAAAAAAATTGTGGCACACTTTGTGTATTTTTCTATTTAGGCTAATTTTGTGCCTCTTATCACTTTGTAAATCGTTGCGCATTTTTTATTTATTTTTGCACATTGTACATTTCTTTTGATTTTACTCTTTGGGTCTTTACAATATAATTAATCTAAATTCAAATTTCACTCATAACAAAAATAAAATATATTGAAAAAGAAATAAAAAATAATAAGACATCAATCTTGTAATAATTATATTTTAGATATGTTTGTTTAAATGAACATGAAATTGATCTTCTTATCTAAATCCATTTATAATTTTAATTTAAATTTTTGAAAGATTAGATTTTGTAAGGAAATGAATTTATAGAATAAAATAATTTATAGCCTATTTAAACGTTCAATTTCAAAAAAAAAAAAAATTGTATTAGAGATACTAATATTTCAAGAAGCAAAAAATAAAACATGTCACCAAAACATGGCATTGTTCATTGATATCATAAAGATCACATACATTCACTTCAAACAATATCACTCATAATAACACTTTTCATCATTACATAAAAAATTGAACAACATACATAACTATAACACTCATAGAAGAAAAAATAAGATAACATCAATCACAAAATCTCAGTATAAAGAACAAAAATGAAGTACACCAAGAATTCAGAGGGGCCCTAATTTGGAGGAGGAGGCTGATTGAACACTGAAAAGTAGCTATTCGTTATAGTTACATTCATATTGACTGTGTCGAACTAACCACAAATCCAACCCATGGATATCTTACATCCTGTTGATTTAGGTGAGTCTCAATTTGTTCAAAGCATTGATCAAAATGAGTCTCCAAACGATCAAACTGCTAAACCATTTTCTGAAAGTAATTTTTGTTGGGTCTAGGTGTAGGTGTAGGAGCTCCCTTTTATCCATCAAAATTATCACTACAAGAATTTTGATCTATCCCAAAAAGTGACTGAGAAGCAGCATCAGTGAAGTAGATTGGTAGTATAGTGGGAGGATTATGATGAATCAGATTGTACTTCTTATGAAGAATATAGCCACATTTTTCTTCCACTTATGGTGTGGAAGTTTAATTTCAAAAAGGTTGTACAGGTAGTCCATAATCAGTTAGGATTCATCAATGGGATTTTTAGTCATGATAAGATAGGTGACTGTGAACAAAAGTGAAGGCATATTCACTCGATCACCAGTTTTAGGAATAATTAAAGTTCTTAAAACATGCTGGATGATCCGGACATTTTAATTCAAAGTATAAACTCTAGACACATGAATAACTTTGGAGACACCTCTAAGAACTTTATTAATTTTAGACCAGTCATAGTTGGCTCTAGAAGTCAGAGTGTGGGCTCAAATCCCCAAGGTTCTCAAACAAAGAAAGTTACCTAAATCTTCCTTGGTTATTTCTACATGTTATTTCTGGACATAGGAACCAATCCTAGAGTGGCCCTCATTGAAACTCATGTTGGCCAAGAAATATTAAAAAGTTTATTTATGATAGGCATAGATGAGAGTGAGAATGAAAGATAGTTAAGTAGAGGCAAACAAAGGCATTACAAAGAAGTTAAGATCATTATGTATTAGAAGTTGATATGGGGTGATCTTGGCAGCAATATACCTAAAATATGCATCCTCATTCTTCTTTGATAGGAAGTTAGAATCCCCAACACTTCTAGAAGAAGAACCCTTAGAACTACATAGTCGTTTACTAGAACAAGCCATTTCTAAGATGAGGGATCTAGATGGTTTTGAAAGGAATATGAAAGTGAATAAAAAATTTTTCAAAAACCTTCTATTTAAAGAAAAATGACAAATCGTACCATACAAAACTTGGATCATACATACAATTTTGGAATTGTACGGGTTGAAATTATTTTTGTACGTACAAATAGAAATGGCCAAAGATGAAATAGCTTTTAGTAAAATGCTATTTTGAGGCATCCTTTTTTTAACATTTTTTACCAGTCGAACGTATAGACGAATAAGTGTTTGTCTAGGACAATCAGAATATTAAAGATTATTTTAAAGGCGGTTGGGTTCATCCCCCATAAAAATTGACATCTGGATCATACAGACGAAATTGATTTTGTATGTACGATTAGCAATAAATAACTAACATTTTTTGGAAAACTATCCCCATGCGTACAGACGAAACTGTGCAAATTTTGTACTACTATTACATCATTGTACAGTACTAAATCGATGAAAATCTAAGTTTCAAATACTCAACTCCAAAAAATATCATGTATACGCTACAAAATTTGTACATAATGAAACAATATTCGTACAGTATGAAAAGAACACATAGAAAATAATACAAGACAATAAGAAAATCTTCTAAAAAATAATCATTTGAAATTTAGTAAAATGCCTCTAGTCTTAACACGTACAAAAACAAAAACTAAACAAAAATGAACAATCACAAATAAATAAAAACAAACAAACAGAAAAAAAAACTAAAAGACACAAATAAAGAACATACCAAGTTTGCAGAATTTTTAATCTAAGCATTAAGATCAATCACACATAACCTCATCCTTAAGGTGATAAATGTGTCAAAGGCTAATGGTTTTGTAAAATGAAAAATTTAGAATTTTTCTTTCTCTGTAGACCATACTGTACGATGTTATTTCGTACCATACGATCAGAGCATTGTAGGACGATTCTGTGAATAGATCATACAATATGAATTTAATCGTACTGTACGATATGTTCAAATCCAAAAACCTTAGCCATCGTTTTAACTTAAGTAAGTTATTTTACGCTGCTCGTACTGTACGAACATGTTTGAACTGTATGATTTATTTTAAATACTTACTTAATTTAACCCGTGATTAGTGCAAGAAATACAGGCTTAATTATAATTTGAACATCGTACTGTACGAACCAATTCATACAATACGATGAACAGAGATGAATTATAATCATCCCGAAGATCATCCTGGAAGATCTCTTGGGGTTTATCTCATCGTACTATATGATGTCCATCGTACCATACGATGAACTGAGACGATGTTTGATCGTCCTGACTATCATCCTGCATGAACAGAATTGTTATGGATCGTACCGTACAATTTAAAATTGTACTGTATGAATGTTTTTGAACTATTCAAACCACTTCGTACCAGGACGAAGTCTGTTTATACATATTATACTGTATGATTAGAAACCATACTATACGAAAGTAACGACTACTTTTGAAATCTCAGGGATTTTTGAGCTCGTTTAGAGAGGGATTCCGAGGGAGAGAGCTCTTGAGAAGTTCTTTAGGGTTTGAGAGAGGAAGGAGAAGGTGAGCGTTATGAGGGAGAAGAGGTGTGAAGGAGATCATACGGTTGCTCCGAACTTGCTAAATCTTACTCCTCCTGTGGCTCTAGAAGAATTTATGGGAGGTCTCCAAGGGGAAAGGCTCTTCTACATCCGTGACCACGAGGTACTATGCCTTCTCTAGGAGGGAGAAAAACGAGAAGGTTCTCTGCCGTCTCCAGGAGGGTGAAAACAGAGTTTGGTACTCCGCCACGTCGAGTTGGTGAAAGGGAGTATTGTAAGGGCTTCTTCGCCTTGCCAATGGGGGCAAAAGGAGAGCTATTGCTTGTACTAAAGTACCCGGAGCGGAGGACTCCGGGGAGTGGACCCCCCCCCTCTTGTCCATCTAGTAATTTCAATTGGTATCAGAGCCTGTTTTCAAAAATAGTGTTTTAGAAAATCTTGAAAAAATGATCATGTCACATTTTGGTAATCGTAATGCTACGGATGGTTATTCAATAACCCGTTCACCACTCTTTGATAACATTCTATTTGATTTCTGGAAAATTAGAATGTCTACTTTTTTACAATCTATTGATTACCGCATGTGGATGTTAGTGAATGATGGATATGTTGCACTGTTTAAAACTGTTAATGGATTGAAAACTTCTGTACCTTTTAATGAATGGAGCAATGAGGATAGGGATTTAGCCCAACTAAATGCTAAATGCTTAAATTATTTTTTCTATGCATTAAAGTCTGAGGACTATATGAGAGTGTCTACCTGTGCTACTGGTAAGGAGATTTGGGATAGATTGTGCATCAAGTACGAATGAACTAATGAAGTAAAATAGTGTAGGCTTAACATTTTATTGTATGATTATGAACTCTTCCGTATGAAACCTAG
>NW_021319682.1:9658923-9667855 GCF_001605985.2 Dendrobium catenatum | reverse complement strand
TGTGAAATAAATGGATAATGGAACATTTCTTAGCCAAACAAAATATATTAAGGATGTTCTGAAAAAATATAAAATGGATAGTGCTAAGCCCATGAACAGTCCAATTGGCTCCACGATTCAACTGGACAAAGACCCGAATAGAAAATCAGTAGACCCAAAAAATATAGATTAATGATTGGATCTCTCCTCTACCTGACTGCCAGTAGACCGGACATAATGTTTAGTGTGTGCCTATGTGCCCGTTTTCAAGCTGATCCTAAAGAGTCTTACTTAAGTGCTATCAAGAGAATTCTTAGATATCTACTAGGCACCCCAAACTTAGGAATTTGATATCCTAGGCACAACACTTCCTTTAAAATCTTAGGGTACTCAGATTCAGACTTTGCATGATGTAGGATAGATAGAAAAAGCACCTCTGGTACCTACCAATTCATAAGACAATCATTAGTTACTTGGTCCAGTAGGAAGCAAAACTCTATAGCACTTTCCACAGCCGAGGCAAAATATATTGCAGTAGGAAGTTATGTTGCACAAGTAATATGGCTAAAACAACTAATTCTTGATCTTGGCCTACCTGTAGAAACCATTTCAATCATGTGTGACAAATCAAGCGCAATTTGCATCTCTAAGAACCCAATTCTGCACTCTCGAATAAAACACATAGTCATTAGACACCATTTCATTAGAGATCAAGTTGCTAAGGGAGATATAGAATTGCATCACATTGCTACAGGTGATCAATTAGCTAACATATTCACAAAACCTCTAGCTTTCGACACCTTTAACACCTTGAGGACTAGATTAGGTGTCATAGATATAACTGCATAAAAAAAAAATAAGGCTGCTCCTGATCATCACACACTCACTATACAAAAAGCACTAACTTTGACTATGTAATATCATACTGTACGATACACAGATCATACTGTACGGTATACTATAATCTACACAGAACACACCAAATGGAAAATTTTGTCTCTGTTGATCGTACTGTACGACTATCATCATACTGTATGATTAATTATTGGTCATCGTACGGTACGATATCTCCTCTTCGTACTGTACACGCCACGTCAGTGAACAGATTGGGATGAATTTAAGTGTGCTGGTACGTTATTATTACAGATCGTACTGTGCGATATACATACATCGTAATGTATGATCCACCTCAGCAAATGGATGAGAATGAAATAAAGGCGTTCAGTACGATATTAATGCAATTTGGGCTGTACGATACACCTGTTCGTACAGTATAATAAGTTTGGTCAAAAGTTGTACTGAATTCCTCGGGATGATCGATATTCCTTTGATTGTACTGTACCATATTTATCGTACTGTATGTTTTGACCTCCTTTTTCCGGTACGAACTGTCAGAGCAATTACTACCATATCGTACTGTACGATTGGCGGAAAACTCTATAATTTGGGTTGGTAGGTCGAACTCTTCACTTGCACTACACTAATAAATCCACTTGGTTCTTCTCACCTCTCACTCAGCTTCCACACAATATCTAGTTCCAGCAAGAGAGGTCGTTTGGTAGCGGGAAGCTCGTCTTCCTCTCGTCGCCATAGCGCTCGATTCTTGAATGCCAAAAATGAGGATGCATACCACAAGTTCAAAGCATGCAAAATCACATCCTCTAGACTTCTAAATCAGGAGGCTCTGAACTTCGAGGTAATGAACCTCTTTGCTTCCACCACCCTCCAATTTCTTCTCACCCTGGCCTTCCCTTACAATTATGAACTCCTTCTAGAATTCCTAGCCAATCTAACCTATACTGTCGACAACCTCACTTTCCACTCTTTTGTTTGTCATTAAAATGTTGAAATAACCAAAGCTGACATCGCCCAATATATTGGGATATCCACTGAAGGGCCTATGGTTCGTTCTTTTCTTACAAATAAATTTGACTGGAACGATGTTAATCGAGTCCTTAGGAATGCCGCATTCTATCAACACCAACCTCTCGTTTCCTCACTAAATAGAAATGCGCACATAATTCAATATATCCTTCGTACCTCCATAATACCCAAAGGTGGTGATAATGTCAACATGACCACGACCCTATCTCTCACTACCTACCTTATCATGACAAACACAAAATTCGACGAGGTCGATCTGATTTTTGACTACATTCACCATATGACCTTCGTTCGTCTCCCTACCACTCACTAAAAACAAAATATAGCTCTTTGTCACCATCTAGGATATATTCTCCAAAATAAATATCAAATGACCTATCCTGGTGAACCCGAAAATATTTATGCGGATGCCTCTTTCCGTATTCTTTTTCATCGGGGACACAAGCCGGAAGAACCTATTTTTGACGAAGAAGAAGGGGAAGATGCCCCGGCCGCAGCTCAAGCACATCCACGATGACATGCACCACCCCAAGTACCTGCACCAGCACAAGATGATTTGTTTGAATGCTTTGACTAACTTCAAACTCGTCTCGATACTCACATTCAAGAACAACATCAGCAACACGAGACAGATATGCAATGGTTTGGAGAATGCTTTACTGCTATTGATCAGTGCTTTGACACTCTCTTTCAGTACGTCCAACCAAACCCACCTCCATCACCTACTGATCAGGATCCTCCACTATAAATTATCTTTGTATTGTAGTTGTTCTTTTCTTTTTTAGTGTGTGCTCCTCTTTTTGGTGCTGTCAAAAGGGGGAGAAGGTTGTTGTATTTTGTTTCTATGGTTAAATGCATGTTTTTTTTTTCTTCCGTACTGCATCTTCTTTTATTTCTTTTCTTCTTGTTCTTATGTTTAAATTAAATTAAAAAAATATATAAAAAATAATAAAAAATGCCTTTAACACTTGCTTACAACAAATATTATTTGACATCATAAAAAATGGGGAGATTGTTGCAACCCATGACCCAGAGTTTAATATTTTGATGATGACAAATAATGTCGTTTGAATTATCTACTCATTGAATATTATTTTATTTGCTATTGTCCGTGAGTACTAAAATTTCAAGAAGATCACAAGCTACTCAGGATGATAGGAAGACTCAAGAATGGATAGATTAGGAGTATGAGTCTGCAATGTATTTTGTTGTTTATTTTATTTTTATTTCCTTGAGTCTGGCCACAAAATGCATAAAAGTCTGAGCAACCATGCACACACACAGGGGGAGAGTGTTTTTAAATAAAAAATTTAAAGTTTTTCTTTCTCTGTAGATCGTACTATACGATGTTATTTCATACTGTACGATCAAAGCTTTGTAGGACGATTCTGTGAATAGATCATACCGTATGAATTTAATCGTACTGTACGATATGTTCAAATCCAAAACCCTAGCCATCATTTTAACTTAAGTAAGTTATTTTATGCTGCTCGTACTGTATGAACATGTTCGTACAATACGATGAACAGAGATGAATTATAATCGTCCCGAAGATCGTCCTGGACGATCTATTGGGGTTTGTCTCATCGTACTGTACGATGTCAATCATACCATATATTGAACAGAGATGATGTTTGATCATCCCGACTATCATCCTGTAGGAATTGAATTGTTATGGATCGTACCGTACGATTTAAAATCGTACTGTATGAATGTTTTTGAACTTTTCATACCACTTCATACCAGGATAAAGTTTGTTTATACATATCATATTGTACAATTAGAAACTGTATTGTACGATAGTAATGGCTACTTTTGAAATCTCAGGGATTTTGGAGCCCATTTAGAGGTGAAAAATTTGTCATATTTTGAGGGTGTGAATTAGAGAGGATAACGTGGTTAGAGAGGGATTCCGAGGGAGAGAGCTCTTGATAAGTTATTTAGGGTTTGAGAGAGGAAAGAGAAGGTGAGCATTGTGAGGGAGAAGAGGTGTGAGGGAAATAATACGGTTGCTCCGAACTTGCAGCATCTTGCTCCTCCGGTGGCCCTAGAAGAATTTGTGGGAGGATCTCCAAGGGGAAAGGCTCTTCTACATCCCTGACCTCGAGGTACTCTGTCTTCTCCAGGAGGGAGAAAAACGAGAAGGTTCTCTGGCATCTTTAGGAGGGTGAAAATAGAGTTTGGCACTCTGCCACGCCGGGTTGGTGAAAGGGAGTATTGTAAGGGCTTCTCTGCCTTGCCAAGGGGGGAAAAAGGAGAGCTATTGCTTGTAGTGAAATACCCAGAGCGGAGGACTCTGGGGAGTGGACGTAGGTCATGGTTTGACCGAACCACTATAAAACTCTCGGTGTGCTTTTTCCTTATTGTCTTTTTATTACTGCGTGCATTTTATTTTTAAATTTGCTTAGGAAAATTTGTGAAAAAAGGGGTTGTTTAAATTTTCATGTTAAAATTTTAAAACATCAAAAATATTAGAACTCCCGCTTACGTTTTAACTATTATCAATAAGTTTTCACAATTCACCCCTCCCCCCCCTCTTGTCCATCTAGTAATTTCATAAATCAATGATCAAATTATACCTCTAAATTTTCTTTTGATCAATAGATTTTTTCTTTGGGACCTTATCTAATAGAACTGAGGAACTCATTGGTGTAGTCACCAGTTTAGCATTATCCATTTCATTTTTCTTTAGGAAATCCTTAACATACTTTGCCTTACTAAGAAAAACTCTTTCCTCATTTTTCTTAATGCTAAAGCTAAGAAAAGAACTCAAATCTCTCAAATTCACTACTCATTGTTTCTAAAAATTCATCATAAAGATTTTTATTTGTTGATCCAAATATGATATAATTAATATATATATCAGAATAATATGTCATCTCCTAATTTCTTCAAAAAGAGAGTGGTGTCCAAACTTCCTTTCATAAAAGATCTCTCTAATAGTAAAGTGTTTAACCTCTCATACCAAGCCCTAAGTTCCTATTTCAGTCCATATAATGCATTTTTTTAATTTAAACATGTAATTAGGGAATTTAGAATTTTCAAAACCTGGAGGGTGCTCAACATAAACATCCTCTTATATCACCCCATTCAAAAAGGAACTTTTAACATCCATATAATATAATTTAAATCCTTTAAAATAGGCAAAGGCTAATAAAATCCTAATTGCTTTTAGTCTTACTATAGGGGTAAAGTCTCTTCAAAATAAAACCCTTCTATTTGATTATATCTCTTTTCTACCAATCTAGTCTTATTTCTAATCACCACTCTTGGATCAATCATTTCTTTTTTTGAATACCCACTTAGTTCCAACAACACTTTGATTATTTGGCCTTTTAATCAATTCCCAAACATCATTCCTTATAAATTGATTCAACTCATCTTACATGACCAAAATCCAAAATTTATTTAAAAGGTTTTGATTTATATTTGTGGGTTCTACCATTGATATAAAGGTAGAGTGGTTCACCTTTTTGCTGAGTCAATGCATTATCCTAACACTCTCACTAGGTTCACCTAAGATCAATTCCTTAGGGTGATTCTTAGAAAATTTCAATTCTCTTGGCAAAGAGTTCTCTTTTTTGACATTTTCTTCCAAATTTAACTTTTCTATTTCTTAGGAGTTATTTTCAACATGATCCTCTCCCAACATTGGCTCTTCCAAAGTGCTAGATTCATCAAGCACAACATGTGTATTTTCCTTAACTTCCAAAGTCCTCTTATTAAAAACTCTATATGGTTTTCTAACACTAGAGTAACCAAAAACAATTCCTTCATCAAATTTTTTCAAAGGACATTTCCCATTATCATAAAGGAACACCTTAAATCTAAAATATGTAAATATTACAAATTTGGTGTTCTTCCCTTAAGAAGTTTATAGGGTGTTTTATTTAATTTAGATCTATTGTTCACCCTATTTAGAACATAATAAGCTGTACTAACTGCTTAAGCCCAAAAATATTTTGGAAGTGAGTATACTTCCAATATGGCTCTAGCATCTTCAATTAATGTTATGTTCTTTTTTTCGACTACCCTATTCTATTGAGGGATCCTAGGTGCTGAAAAATTGTGATCAATTCCTTTCTCTTTACAAAACTCTTCAAATTTTTCATTTTCAAATTCATCTCCATGATTACTTTGAATTGATAAGATTTTATATCCTAGTTTTCTCTGAATCCAAATCAAAAAATTTCTTAAGTCCTTAAATGATTCACTCTTATGAAATAAAAATTTAACCCAAGTGAATATAGAAAAATTATCCACAATCATAAATCAAAATACTTTACCTCCTTGACTTACAGTGCTAATTGGTCCAAAAATCTCCAATGGTTTGCTAGTTCTAAGATCTTTAATGGAATGAAAGATGGACTTCACCTATTTTCCTTGTTGATATACATCACATAGGTGATCTTTAGTAAAGTCAATTTTTGGTATACCTCTAACAAGTTCTTTTTGGGTAATTTTCTTACGGTTTCTCATACTAGTGTGATAAAGTCTCCTAGGACATAACCATCATTCATCAATAATTATTTTAAAATAAAAAGCATTAGGAGATTTAATATAATTCAAATAAAGCAAGTATATATTGTTTACCCTTATTCCATTCAAAATATCAATTTTATTTTGGTTTATTATGCAGCTAGTGGGAAAAAATTTTACACTATAACCCTTATCACATAGCTGACTAATACTCAATAGATTATGTTTAAGCCTTCTACAAGTAAAACATTCTCAATAAAAATATTATTCAAGTTTTTAATCATACCTGTACCTACCACTTTCCTATTGGTATTATCTTCTAGTGTAACCATATCTCTATATGAATTATGTAGTGTCTCCAGTCATTTGCTTCGAACATCCACTATCTAAGTACCAAATGCTCTCATGATGTCTTGTATGAGTGCATTTATACAAGATAATAAAATGTTAGTCTTGGGAACCCAAATAAGTTTAGATTCTCCTCTTGAAAGAATTAATCTAGATGCATGTATGATATGACTTACTTTATACATATTTGGTATCCATACTAGATATGATTTACTATGAATAGCGCAAGTGTGAGATATGTTTCCAATCATACCATAAGAAAAATATTTAACTTCAAAAAAAGGATTTTTCAATTTATGTGAGTAAACTTGTCTTTTTCTAAGTTTTAAAATATTTGCCTTCTATTTAGGATTAAAAGATTGTTCATGTGTATGTTCAATCCTATTTTCCTTAAGTATTTTTATTCTCTCTTTAAACAATAAATTAGTACTTTCTAAAATAGCATTATAAACTTTCAAATAGTGCTCTCTACTATCAAATTCAACCAAAAATTTTTTAAAATCTTTTTCAAGATCAATGTGGGATGATTTCAATAATTCATGGTGTTTGTTCAATTGATCATACTCATCTAATAATTTCATGTGATTGCTATTAATTAGTGCATGATCATTTCTAAAGATTTCATGCTCTTTTTTGTAATTCAAGAAAATTCATGTTTAACCTAGCATGCATCTATTTGAGTTTTATATATATTATATGAATCTTTTTAGAAACATAAAATAATTCTTCATAAGTTAAGTCAGATACCACTTCTTGATATGATTGATCAAGCTTGTTGGCCATCAAACACAGGTTGGTGGCTTCTTCCTCTACTTCTATTTCTAAAGAATCTGAAGCTGAGTCTGCCCAAAAAGTGTTATGCAATCTCTTCTTATCCTTCCTCACATTTGTTTTCTCCTCCACCTTCTCCTTACTAGGATTGGCTTTAAGATTAAGGTATTTAGATTTGATGTGTCCTGACTACACATTGTTAGGAGCCTTAATATTTTTATGGAACTTACCTTTACTCCACTACTGCTGTTGTTAAGATAGTTGCTATTTGCATGCTTTACATTTTTTGCACTTATAATGTTTGCATTGATTCCAAACAATATTGTTCAATGTGTAAGTGTATCGCCTAACATTTTTTTTATGTGAAGAATGTATTTTCTCCTGTGTGTATTGACATTTCAGGAAAATTACGAACTCTAGACTGAGCGGAATACGTTCAATAGAATTTCAGCATGCGCGATATATTTGTATAATTGAATAGCTTTGCAAAACTGTTTCTTAGAAATCAATTGAAAGGGAGTGGAGTGTGTCATTTTGAGTGAATAAAAACTACTAACACACTGAACATATAATGGGAGTATGCATCACGTGATATTTCTGTGCGTACAAATGAATTCATTGTATAGAAGTCATTCCTAAAGGGAGAGCATAACTCGTAGAGGAATGGGGAGGATACGGAACTTGCTCAAAGAGAAAATTTTCTAACATCCTAGTGCGTCACAGGACGAAAAGAAGTTATCGTCGAAGAGAGTTGCGTCTGAGTGGAACAAATTATGTTGTCCAGACATAGAATAAACATTATACGTCCGTAGTGCGACCGGTTCTCCTGGAAATATTCTTCAGACGAAATAATATGGTCCAGGACGATCGAGGTCTCTCGGAAAAATTTTGTCCAGAACGAAATAAAGATTATCGTCGTGTGTTGTCCTCTAGAAAATTTTGTCCAGACAAACTAAATATGTCCAGGCATGATCGTCCTCCTGTAAAAATTTTCGTCCAACGATAAATATTTCGTTACCATACGATTACAGACGACTTAGAGACAGTTTTCAGCAGTTCTAGAACGCCTGTCATAACCCGTCGTACTGGACGACTATAGTTCGTACAGGACAGATTACGCTGTACGAAAGACATTCATATAGACATATTATTAAGATAGGTCGTTTCAGATCGTTTAAGTAAAATCGTCCAGGAACGTATCCACGTATCGTACAGGACGATCTCACTGACGTAACAGAATGAAATACTGTGCAGCTTTTTGGGCCGTTTTTCTTGTCTTTTGTTAAATAGTACCAAATTAGATTGCCACCAACATCTTGTTCTATCATTGATCTTCGTGCCTCTTTGAGAATAGCCAAGAGAGAAGTGGAAGAGCAGCATTCGAAGGGAGGATACCTACCAACTGCGACCGAGAAGGTTCACTTGGGAGTTTCCAAAAGTAAGACTTCTCTTTCGTATGAATTGCGGAGTT
>NW_021319682.1:9655610-9658823 GCF_001605985.2 Dendrobium catenatum | reverse complement strand
TGGTAGCCTTGGGACAATAACTTAGGTCTAACAACCTATTTACTAGACTCAACAGTCCAAGTAGTTCCTCTAGCAAGTAATTAATCAAACAATGTGAGGAAAATTTTCTAAGTACTGCTCATAGTGTATGAAGTTGCCTTCATACAAACGACATCCATAGTACAAAATTGATGCATATATTTTTTTCCATACGAACAACTAATTTTTTTTTAAATTGTTCATTTGGAACAAATTTGGGTTCGTACAGATGACGTCCAGTGTAAGAAATTGATGCATACATTTTCATCCATACGAACAGCTAAAATTTTTAAACTTTTCATTCGGGATGAACTTCAGTTTGTACAGACGACATTCAAAATACAAAATTGAAGAAAACATTTTCATCTGTACGAACATCTAAATTTGTTGAACTGTTCGTAATGTATGAACATGGGTTTATACAGATGATTCCTAGAGTATGAAATGGGCTCATCTATTTTCATACCAAACGAAACATGATTTGATTAAAGTAGTTCATACTATATGATGTCCATTCGTATAAATGATAATCTGTGTATGAAATCGCTTCGTATAGGATCGTATGAACAAATTATAAACTATTTGTATGTACGATCATCGATCATACTATACGATTGTGGATGTTCAAAATGGAAATTTTCAGTTTTCTAGATGTTTTTTTTGTGTCTTTCATATATATATATATATATATATATATATATAAGGTCCTATAAATTGATTTTGGAGAAATCCTTCTTTATTTTTCTTGAGAGAAAAAGTGAGAGTGATTTGGGAGGGTGTTTTGAGAGATAATTCTTACAAATTGAGAGTGTGAAGGGCTCACAAGATTACTCAAAGGTGAGAATCTCTTTGTGTTTGTAGAAAATTTTTTCCTTACTTCTTTGTAGACACTCGAGGGAAGATCTTTGAAGAAGATCTGGTTCTTTGCCAATATTTGGAAAGTGTGAAAGGATGGTGGTTCTCTGTCAACACCAGGAGAGTGTGAAAGGATGACGGTTCTCTGCTGACACTTATAAAGTGTGAAAGGACAATGATACTCTGCCAATACTAGGAGGGTGTGAAAGGATGATGGTATTCTGCTGCACAGGGGATTGGTGGAAGAGAGGGTAATTGTAAAGGCTTCTCTGCCTTGCTAATGAGCAAAAAGAGATTCACTTTTTTTAATAATGCAGTAACTGAAGAGGGAGTCTTCAGGCTGTAGACGTAGGTCTTGTTGGACTAAACCATTATAAAGTTACTGTGTTTTTTTTTACATTTATGTATTTTTATTTTCCTGCAATTTTTATTTTTGTTGTTACAAATTTTATTTAAATAAAAATTATAAATAGGTCTTCATAAATTTCAAAGAGGTTTTTTAAAATAACCAATTCACCCCCCTCTTGCTTAGCATTAGGAAAATTACTATAGGTCTAACAATCTATATGGAATTTTCAAGTGGTATCAAAGCCATCAAAAAATAAGGTTTAGAAACTTTTTGAAGAGATGATTATGGCTACTTTTGGAAATTATAACACACATGAAGGATATTCAATCATTGGCCCCATTATTTCACTACAGGAAATAACTCATTTCCGACAGAATTTCCGGCAGAAGTAAATTTCGTCAACAAATTTTCTGGTGGAGTTCCGACGGAGATTTTTTCAATGAATTTTCGACATAATTTGACAGGTTTTCTGATGGATTTTTCCCGAAGAAATTTACGGCCAGATTTGACGGAAATGAATAAATTAAGTAGTTTTTATTTAAATATAACTAAATTATTGAATTTAATTAATAACTTAAATTATAATAAAATATATTATATACATTAATATTATTTAAATAACAAAAAATGAAATGATTTAATCTTAAACTTTAAATTATAAAAAAATTAATATTTTATATTGTTAAAGTTAATTAATTTTAATTTTTTTTGTTAAATTAAATTAATTGATTTTATAATTAATAGGTAATAGGTTAAATAACTTAAAAGTAACAAAAATAACAGTTTTTGGTTTCAGACTAGTTGGCAGATGAACCGCGCGTGGGAGAGGTGGGCGGGGTTCGAATCCCGCCGAAGGCGGGCAGTTCTGCGGTTCACGCGGGTCGGTCATCGGGTCGGTTCACGCGGTTCACGGCTGGGTTCGTCCGTAGATGTGGGAGAAGGAGCAGCCAGAGTCGAGACCCAAGGTCGGACAGGCTTGGGACAGTTAACTGATTTTTTTTAAATTTTTGGAATTCCGGCGCATTAAAATTTCGACGAAAATATTTTTCAAGCTGAAATTTCGTCGGAAATCCGCCAAAAACATTTCCGGCGAATTAATTTACTTCAGAAGTCTTTTTACGACGCGAACCAAACCGGCGCACGACATTCCACCGGAAAGTGCGTCGGAAACTCAGATTTCCGTCGTATTTCATATGTTACCGCCGGATATAATCCGTCGGTAATAGCGGATTTTCCTGTAGTGTTTGATAATATCCCTTTTGATTTTTGGAAAACATGAATGTCTACTTTTTTTAATTGCTTGATATTGCATATGGATTTTTGTACATAAAGAATACACTAGGCTAACTAGACTTATAGATGGTATTAGAACTAAAACACCATTTACTGACTGAACTATAGAAGAATGAGATTTAGCTTAATTAAATAAAAAATATTTGAACAGTTTTTTCGATGCACTTAAATATAAATATTACATGTGTGTTTCTACCTATAAAAGTGGAAAAAATAATTGGGATAGACTTTGTGTCACATATGAAGGGTCTAACAAAATGAAACAATCTAGATTAAATAATTTGTTACATAATTATGAACTATTTTGCTTGAAGCCAAATGAATTGATCACTGACATATACATATGTTTTACTCAATAGTCATCTCCTTGCATGTTTTTAGTAGGGAATTAATAAATGCAGAGAAAGTAAATAAAATACTTAATTATTTTCTTACTAATTATAATGCAAAAATAACTACTATTATAGAGTCTAAGGATTTAACTATTTTTTCTATTGATAATCTTCATGGATCACTAATTACTTACGAGAAAGGAGTATCTCAAAGACAAATTGATATAGGAGAGAAGTGAAAGGAGAAGAACATAGCGTTGAAAGTGGATGACTCAGAAAGTGACCAGTCTTAGCCTGAGGATGAAGAATATATTGCTTTGATGATAAGGAAATTCAAGATTTTTTTAAAGAGGAAGTAAAGGAGAC
>NW_021319682.1:9633988-9651105 GCF_001605985.2 Dendrobium catenatum | reverse complement strand
CATGGAGGACTGATGGGATGGGAGAAAGGGGGGCAATCGCCGTCACGAAACTCACCAAGACACACGGAGCAGTCGGCATTGCCGCCGCCGCCGCTACCGCAGGTGATGTACGGCTTCGTGGGAATGGAGATGATGGTAGATTCATCGAGTCCGATGGTGCGAATGCTCCACACGCGGTAATCTGCCTCGGAACCGTCAGCCAGAAGTTCGTCACCGGCGGCTAACGAGGACAGTGTAGTAAGTGAGGATGAGGAAGAACGCTGCGGCGGCCATGCAGAAGTCGAACAAAAATGAAGGAGCCGAAGAAGCCTATCGTGCATTTAAACTGAACAGCACGATGAAGCTTTCCTTTCTTCCGATGAGTTTGTAACCCGCTCGTATTGAGCGGGTTTCTAATTCACCCAAAACAGCCTTTCTAATACACTCCTAACACATCCGATGTTTCCTTTTGCTCCGCTCAAAATTATCCAAACAACCAAATATAATAAATACAGGTAATTATTTTACTTTACACTCCTAATTCAGGCAACCAAACAGCCCCTTAGTAAATCCGGATTTAGAGGATTTACAAAATCCTACTTAAATTAAATCCTTGATGCATCCAAACAGCCCCTTAGTACTTTAATTATCTTAAAAATAAATGTCAAGCCTCTCAATCGTCTTAAATCTTGAATTGAATTATAAAACATTTAAACATAATTTATCCAAATTTACATTAAATGTTAACAAACAGTTTTCAAGATTTAACACCCCTAAGATTTAGGAGCTGTTTGGTTGCCTGCAAAGTAAACGCAGTGTAAAGTAAATGCAGTGTAAAGTAAATGTAGTGCATTCTAAATACTTTGAAGTTGTTTGGCTGTGTGAATCCTACTTAAATTAAATCCTTGATGCATCCAAACAGCCCCTTAAGGTTTTAATTTGATAAGCGAAAAGGGCAAAATGATTTACAGTTCTTTCGGAGAAGAGAAAAGATGTCTAAATTTGTGGAAGAAGAAAAATAAAAGTAATTGATTGACACAAAATAAACATGAGATAAACTATAGATGACAATGCTAAAAAAATAATCATTGAAAGTATTATCTTTAGTAAACTAATAAATATTTAGTGTAAATAAATCACATAATTTTGTGTTTTGTTTAATGTATGATCACATAATTTAGAATGTTAGCATATTATTATAATAATTATATAATTTTTTAATAAAATTAAAATTTATCATGTCATCTAGTTCAATCCCAATTGAACCATCAAACAATAAACTTCTTCTTCTTCCAATTTTTTGTCTGATCTGATTTTCACAATCTCGCTCAGAATTGTTAACCTGCATTGCATCATAATTCTCTTTATGCTTAACAACTTTTAATAACTTTATTTAGATTGAATTATTTACGGCCATGACTTCCTAAAATACATCTTCTTTGCTGCCAATAATTTAATTTTTAATTACCTACAATAAATGTAAAGCAATTGAAATATTAGGCTTTGATAATGTTTTGGTACTATATGTGCTTCAAGTTTGTGATCCTACAAATCTTAGGCTTTCATAGTAATAATATTTATGGAAAGTAAAAAATATTAAAGCACCATTACACACTCTACTCACTTACATAGCTTTTGAAAAAAATTTATTGAACTCTGGTTTTCATTACTTTCTAATACATATAATTTATATATATATTTAAATAATTCATATATCTTAGAAATACCCTTATTTCTTGTAGTATTGCAAATTCATTGGCAGCTCTCTCTTTCGTCAAGTCTAACAAGAAATAAGGCTAACAATTTCTTTTTTATTTAATTAATTATCCATAAAAGACCACGTTTAAATGCTCTTAAATTGACCTCCAATTGCTCCAATGAAAATCCTTTTCTTAAATTGAAATTATAAAGACCACTGTTTTCTTATTATTATTATTTTTTTCAACTTCCCACGAAGGGTGGTTGGGAGGCACTTGTCTTTAGTTCTGCCTGGCCAGATCGAAGATACAACAGTGCAAGATCTTTAATTTCAAAATCTTCCAAGCTAGATAAAAAATTAATAACTAATGCTCATATTAATGTTTTAATTAATTATTTAAGTATTAAACTAATTTAATGATAATTACACTACTATTAACTATAATAACCAATAAATTACTAATATTAATTATATTAATTTAATGGCAATTATAATACTAATTATTCAATTAAATAGAACTTAAATTTATTTATAATTTGGGAGGTCGTCTAGGGTTTGCTTTTCATCTTATTATCCTGCTTTGACACTTGGCCTCATCACCATTTCTTCCTATCTGCTTCGACTTAGTATGTTGTGTGTGCTTCGCCCGAGGGAGCTCACTCGTTGCTTCGCCTCCTTCGAAGCCGTCGGATTAGAAGTCACGATGTGAATTCGCACGCTACATACAACATAGGTAACCATCTTCGCCTCATTCTTCCTTCAAGACTTTCAAGACGAGATCTAGCTCGCTCACAAGCTCGTAAATCACATACTCCGTAAATCCGTCAAACACAGGATTTAGTAAATCTCGGATTTATGCCGTAAATTCGTAAATCTGAGATTTATGCAAATTTGAGACTTACGGGGCTCTCAGAAACTATTTGGTAGGATTTCTCGTAAATCCTGCGTAAATTCGAGTACAAATCTGTTACCAAACAGCCTCTTTTTTCCTTTGCTGATTCCATTGTTCGTGAATTCTGCGCCGCTCACAACTCACACTTCATCACTTGCAGCTCTCTCTTTCGCCGCAAGCTTGACGGTTGATTGAAGCAATCATGCTCTTGAAGTTGGAACTCGGTAGTTTCATCCTTGGCTCACAAAAATCAGGTATTTTTTCCAAATCCATAATCAAATAGCTTTCTTACTATGTGTTTTGGTTTTTTATTAGACAGATAAACAAGTTTTGGCTATTTATTGTGCATAAGATGAATAAAAATATGGGCTATGATTATTCATTGTTTTATTCCTCTGATCTTAAAAATGAATGCGAAGACATTGTTGGTCCATGAAACCTTTAAGTGAAATCACCTTTGGTTAAGAGCTTAGGCTTTCAACTAGGAGGTATATGATTCGAGTCTATGTGTATGCGTTGTGTGTGTGAGTTTGCCTTAAATGACCTAAATGTCCCAAAAAAAAAATCACCTTTTATTCTCAAGTACAAAAATGAATGTGTACTTCCAACTGGTATGTAAATGAATTTAATATTGGTTATTATAATTATTAGTAGTATAAGTGTTATTAAATTAATTTAATACTCAAATAATTAATTAAATAATTAATATGAGTGTTAGTTAAATAATTTAATTAAATAAAATTTAAATTTTCATAAGATTATTTCTAAATAAGTTTGATTTCACCAATCAAACTAAACAAAATGAGATTTTCTGATTTATGCTAGGCTCTTCAGGATAAAATTATTTTTCTACTCACAACCTAATTTTGAAATTTTAAGAATTTAATAACTTAGAAACTTAACGACCTAAAGAATAGTCGAAACTGTCCTGGATCGCATGCATATTGTTGCATCTCTCTTTCTCCTTGCTATAAGACACCTCCTCACCTGCGGGTAGAGTCCGGATAATATGGCCTATGAGGATGAAATGTCGAATCTGAGAAGGCCCAATCTTTTTAAAAAATTATTTTTTATAAGCCTGTTTTTAAAATCTCAAGCATTTCTGATTTAGCCTTTTTAACCAACATGCATTGCATTAGAAACTCACTAAATAAAAATTTAATTGCATTAGTTATAGGAGCATTCACCCAACATAAGTTCAGAGCCAATTAGGAAACTCTCTATACGTCGGCCCTATTTCCAAAATACTCAAACTACCTACCCATCTTTCATAAAGACTGAATAACATGAATTTGAAGCGCTTAGGTGGTTGGCTAGCATTCCTTTTAAGGCAGGATATAAGCTTAGGTGAATTATCGAGGACATGGATGTTAGTGTTGGGTAGAACACTAAACCCACCTTAGATTTAGGACTCGAGACTATTACATTGGGCGTCTCGTAGTATGCCTAAATAGTGGGTAAGTTCCTTTTCTTCAAGGAATTATAAATCATGATTATCTGCATCACATAGATGACGCCACCTTCATCTTTCCCTTATGTATGTTTTAAGTAATTTATTTTTTTCTCCACTTTCTCAATGTCTTAGTCCCTTCGGATGTCTAAAATGAACCGTGTATATTGACTAAGCCCATTGAGCATGTCTTTCCCCTTTGAGTAGGAATTTTCTAGTCTCCCTTTTGTGTGTCAATTCACCTTGTCTAGGAAGAATAATATTGGATCCTTGATCGAGAGTTTTCTCAAGTCCTAGGCTTGAGATGTAATTAACCATGGGGGCTTGCGCCTGTGGAAAACGTAACTCCGCCATCAAATAAACCCAACTCGAGCTGATGTATCGGGTGGGAGAAACTCGTGACACTGATCTTGTCATATATATTATTACCCATCGGGGTGCACTAGCGAGAGCCGCTATCCTTAATGGTTAGTCATATGTGCGATCCAATCTGCCCTTCCATTGGCCCATTTGTGAGGAGTGCAGAGGCCCGCGATCATCTCTATCCCTTAGGGTGGAGCGATCGAATCCCCTCTACACTCTGCAGCCAACGGTGTCCTTTCGAAGGTCCACACATTTTGTTTGGTGAGTTGCTTGACAGAAATGAGATTACGTGTTAAGTTGGGGACATTATAGATTGGATGAAGGAGTAACTTATGAGATGGGGTGGGAAGAATACCCTGACTAGAGGCAGCAATTAGCATAGTTTGTCCATTCCCAATTGAGATATGATTATTCCCTTGATATGACTGTGCGGACTAGTGCTGAGTTGAATCAGCAGTAAGATGGACAGATGCACCAATATCCAAGAACCATTCAGGTGATGGATTAGCAGTAGCTACAAGTGCTGTGGACTGAATTGGGTTTGATTGGTGAGGTTAGTGCGATACCAGAAGTTTGTAACAGCATAATTGTGCTTAAAGCAAATATAACATTTTATATTATCAAATTTATGACCTACATAGCCGCCTCGGTTTAAACTTTATCGAACGTCTTTATTGCTGTTACATCCACTACGGGGAGATGAACGACCATGAGTGCAAGGAAACCGGCCTCGTCCGCGACCTCTAGTTGTGGATAAGGCTGTGGCGGGATCAGGTATCTCGGAGGTTTAAGCTTCACAAAGTGCTTCTGCTGCCACATTGATTTCTTCACTACATAGTAGTGACTATAAATCATTTAAAATAATACGATGAAGAGTAGTATGAATGGACATTTTTAATGCATTGTAACTGGAAGGTAAGCCATTGAACTTGTATAAAATAATATCCACAGCATCAATAGTGCTACCGACGACATTGATGGCATCGAGCTTGGACTTTATGAGAGATAGATATTGAGTCATGGTCGTATCCTTCATTGTAAGATGATGAAATTTATTTTTAAGTTGTAGGATTTGGGATCTATTTGTGAATTGGAGGCATTTATCTCAAGATTTAGAACATATGGTAAAAGAGGAGGGGAAATGATATAGTAGAGGGCATCAATCAAGTTTTGATCTATCAACATCCATTTGTTATGAGCGGGATTGGGAGATAGAACATTATCAAAACCAGTGATTAATTTACTTGGGCATGGTGTAGATCCATCAAGGAATCCATAAAATCCATTCTCCTTGAATACTTTGATGACTTAGGCTCTCCAAGTGGGGTGGTTATCAGAGGATAGCTGAGGATGAATAATGCTCTTGACATTGTTCATGAGGAGTTTGAGGGAGGCAGGAATTTGAACATCAGTCATGTTGTTCTTTGTCGCTTCTATAGCTGGTTGAGCAAAGGATGAGGTAGCTGATGAGGTCATTGCCTCAAATCAGAAGAGCTAATAGAAATGTTGATGCGATACGAGGAATGTACTTTTCGATAGAAGCTCTGGTACCATGTTAGAATAGTAAATGCAAGTGTACTGATTTAACTGTAGAAACAGTAAGAAATCACAAGATATAAAATACGAAGGTTCATATTCATTTTAACTATGATCTACTTTCTACATTGTGTTACAGTAATATATTTATCCTTAAGTTGAGTAGTAGAAAACAGAGCAAGCATCTAGCCGTTGATTAGGAATAAAGTAGTTAGCATCAAACTGTTGTAATGACAACTGTACACACCGGCTTGTGAGAGTGCAAAGAACATAGTGATGGCGGAGCTCGTTTGGACGTTGAGGTCTCATTAGTCTTTGTGCTATCATTATCAGTAATGCTATAAAAAATATTCATCAAAGACATGAACAAAAGCTCACATTTTAAAAACGAAAATGTCGGCAATATCCAATACGCTAAATTTCACCAAACAATAAATATAGAAAAGAAAAAATGAAAAAGGTGAATGAAATGACAAGAAAAAATATTACATATTTTTTTTTTTGGGAAAATAAAAATATTACATTTTTTTTTTCCCTTTTACTAAAAAATATGTAATATTAACTTGCAAGCTTATCTTGAATACATGGATCAAAACACATATAATTCATTAAAAAAAGAACTTGATGATTGTTATATAATATACAAGGAATAATACGTTTAGTTGAAATCAATGTTTTAAAAATCGGACCGGACCGGCTGGTTCAACCGGTTGAACCGGCACCCGGCCGGCCGGCCGGTTCGGTCAGCTGAAGAAACCGGGTAATCAAAGAACCGGTATTGAACCGGTCCGACCGGCGGTGGACCGCGAAACCGGCGAACCGGAAACCGTGCATGAACCGGCCACTTAAGCCCTAATGCGATTTCCACCGTTTGATGTTAATCATGCGGTATTTTAAGTTTGAGTAAAACACTAAAACATGTAAAACTAAACCTAAATTTTATTTTCTACCTCCCGTAACTCCCGAAGCCGCCCGCTTCCGTGTCCGATTTTCTTCCTTCGTCGCTGCATCGCTGGGCGCTGCAGCTCCGACTTCGTCCGTTCGTCGCTGCTCGCTGCAGATACTCCTTCGCCGTTCGTCGCTGCAGCTCCGTCGTTCGTCCGTCGCTGCAGCTCCTTCGTCTGTGCTTGGATCCTTCGTCGTCCGGTTCTTAATCGTCGCTGGCTCGCTCCACCTCCTCCTTCATTGGTGCTTGAATCATTGTAAGATGTTAACTTTATTTTGAACAAATCTATTTGTACAACTTCATGTTATTAACTTATTATTAACTTTATTGTAGCAATTTTTTTATTTTAATTTTCTTCCGTTGGTTTGAACTCACCTGTATTAAGAACTGGATTTTCATTTTCTTCCCCTTATTATGAACTTCATGCTCAGATTATTTATAGCGCACGTGATTATCACGTAGGCTTCTTCCGTGGGATTTTATCAAAAAAAAAAAAAATCAATTCTCTTAATTTAGCCACTATTTATAAACTGCTTTAGAATTTAATTACAAATATTTTTTTACACAACTATTTGCTCATGAAGGTGACAAGTAGCAAATACAATTAATGGTTTTACAATCCGGAGGAATTATATTAATTATTAATTAAATTATAAATTAATTTTTTATTCATTTAAAAAATTATTAATTTGTAAATGAATTATTTGTAATTAAAGATTAATTAGCCTATTCTTAGATATATTATTAAATTTAAATAAATTACTTAATTATGTAATACTTTTCAGATTAATTGATTAGTAATTAGCAATTGAATTTGTAATTAATTAATTTTTTATCTTAATTAATTAATAATGATTTTGCAAGTTAATTTATAAATTAATGATTTTTATTAATTAATATTTGAATAATGAATATTTATTTGTTTGATTAATTTTAAAAGTATAATTAAAATTAAAATTACTAAATAAAGTTTTTTTAAAAAATTTACACAGCCACTCGAACTCGCTCCTCGCTCCTCGCCGGTCTACACAACTCCCTCATCACTAAAGGATGTCGCCGGTCAGAGGGGAAGACGCCAAAGCCTTTGGCGTGCTCATGTGAATTCGCCAAAATGTTTTGGCTAATTCATCAATTTTGTGAAGAATTTGGCAAACTATTTGGTGTTTTATTGAGGAAATAAGATTCAACCAATCTTTTTGGCGAGTCCGCTCTTTCTCAAATTATATCTTAATAGCGCTCATTCCTCTCATTTTAGTTTGTTGTATGCTCCTTTTTAAAAATAAGCTGCGAATCTACAAATCCAAGGAAATAGTGATTTTTTTAAAGAAGCATATTTAAAATCTAAATTATGAGGTGGGATGTTTGAAAATAATTTAAAAAGGAGACGTGAAATTATTTGGCATATGTTGCATTTGTGATGAAAATGTCAAATTATTTTGCATTTTCTATACAAACTCTAAAAATTCAGCAAAATTTTTGACGTTGTCACCCAATTACAACAAAAAGATTAGTGACTTCCAGCTGCGATTTAATTTTACAAATGCAGCCGGGTCTATTAAGATAAATTTATATTAAATATCATATAACTTATTTTAGTAAATTTAATTTTTGTCGGATAGGTGTTGGTGCGGGCTACCAAAAATTTTGCAATTTTAGTCCATCAATTTCTCCTACAAGAATTGCCCTTATTTCTTGGAGAATTAGAAATTATAAAATGCTAAATTTTTGTTTGATCAAATTTGTGCTAATACACATAAGCTTATATAATGGCAAGAGAATAAAACAATAATGGAAATACAATAAAATAGAATATCCTCAATAATGAGGATATTACATGGATAAATATCATATATTTTTTACCATAAATATTATATGACAATGAATAATTCTAATTACTCTCTGTTTGGTTGGATGAATTTTAAAAGGCTGCATTTTTATTTGATTGATTTCATGCTAATCCAAAATATGCCTATATAAAGATAAGAGAATACAACAATAATGGAAATACAATAAAATAGAATATCCGCAATTATGAGGATATATTTCTTGAATAAATAATCCTGAATAAATATGATAGATTTTTTTCTATAAATATTATATGACAATGAATAATTATAATTACTCTATTTGCTCAAATATTATAAAAACATTATTGTCAATGCTAATGTTTATGATAGATAAACTTATTACTAAATGAAAATAAGTGAGAAAGCTTAATTTATATGATATATATTGAGATTTCTTATTATGACATATCTATTAAGCATGATATATTGCTTTTTAGCACATGCTTTCAAACTATCAATAATGTGTAACAAAGATTAAATACGAAGTTCATCATGCCCCTAATGTTCGAGAACATAGCACCTACCCTATAATAAGTGCAAATATGGTTCACCACATGACGAAGATAAAAAGAACCTACAAATACACAGGTGTTCTAATAATATATTCCACATCTTATTGGATCCATTTCACTATTCAATCACTATTTTGTCTAGTTATACTAAATGAATGAATGTGTAGAAATTATATTTAGTTCATTGTTGAATGAAATTAGGATAGATCTAACTTTGACAATCACAAAAGATGTTTTGTAACATTGTTTGCTCAAGAAAAGTGGCGCTTGTTGCAAACCCACTTTTTTAGGCTTAAGGTTTCATTTTTCTAAGGTAGATTAATTTTTAATTAATCAGATTTCCCCCAAAAAATTGTATCGGGGTTTATTTAAGTCTGAGTTCTTACTTTTTATGAGCATAAACCCTCATGGTTAATTACCCCTCCTATTTTGTAGGAGAGCTCTCTCAATTAAGGATGAATCACTTAGCATATGCTCAGATTTTTGGGTTTTAGTCTTGTTTGTGGGGAGAATGATGATGGGGCCCTATCAAGATCCCATGGTTCCATTAACTAGGGCATGATCCCTGGTCTACTTTGTCAGAGGAGATAGTTGACCCATCTTGACAGAAAGAATATTGTCAGCAACCATAAGTTGCTTCTTTCATGGATACCTTATAGACATGGAGTTGACGTTTGTCAAAGAGGATAGATTTGAGTCCGTCTTAGCTGACAAAAAGGGATTTGTGCCTATCGAGCATATCCTATAATTTATTACTCAAGAATTTGAAGCCGGTAGGGAACATACAAGCTTTGGCCATGATTGTAATTGTAAAACCCTTAAAAAGCTGATTTTTGTGAGTGCTGTTAGTCCGGACGAACTGGCCTTAATACAGGACGAACTGAAGAAAATTGTGAAGAAATCTGTCATTTTCGTCTGTACGAACCTGGAACAGTCGGGACGAACTGAACCCGAGAGTTTCGTCCCGGGACGATGAAATTGGCATTTAATTTCGTCTGGACGATCTGGTTCACGATCTGTGTCCAGAGGAGTTCGTCCCGGGACGAATTTGGATCGTCCGGGACGATCCTGCTTGATAAGTATCGGATTTGAGATATTTTGGATTCATTTGGAGGAGAGAGAAAGAGAAGGTAGGAGAGAGAAAGAGAGGGAAAGTAAGGAAAAAGCTTGGTTTTGGAGCCCGCGGAGCGCTTTTCGTCCGACGACGCAGTTGGAAGATTTGTTTGTCTCGCAGTAAGGACTCCGAATCCTGTTTCTGTTTTCGAAGATTTTGAGTTTTGATAATTATGTGCTCAGTTTTGTGTTTCCGTTACCGAAAAACGCGCATAAGTTTGTATTGACGAAAGTTTTACCGCACAACTTTTGATATGTTTATGATATGATATTTTTACACGATTTGAGTATTTTCTGTAAAGTTTCTACCAGGTATTTTGAGTTATGTGTAATTTTTATCGAATAGAAAATTTTTAGGATGTTGGAAATTATTGCTTCAGTACAAGTAAAGCTTTGAAACATTGTTTTATTCGATTTCCAGTAATTTGGTAAATTTCTGAATCTGTGATTTCTGTGTACATTCAGTATACTGCCGTTATGCTGCTGATTTCTCGTACGATCTCTGATTTTCTGAATTGATGATTCGAATGATTGAATAAGCATACAGATGTGATTATATGATTGAATTATTGTTATGGTTACTGAAAGACAAGTGAAGACTGGTTGAACCGTTGGTTGGAGATTGATTTGACCTGTACAGGATGGTGGGCCGACGGGCTTTCCTTTAAAAAGGGTTTGACGATATCCTCTATTGATCATTGATATAACGGTTGTGAGTCATAAGGAGATTATTATGCCGACGGGCACAGAGTGATGACTCTTATTGAGCCAACGAATATAATGACACAACGATACATCAATACCGAAAAATGCCTTAATAGCCAGTGATTATACTTGTTCAGTAAGACTACTGTACTGAATTGCATGTGTACGGTATTGACCTATTGTTCTCATTATGGATTCATGGATTTATTGATATCGACGGATTTGTATTGAAATTTATTTATTAACGAATTTACTGTTACTGTACAATTTCATTGATATTCGCATTATTTCACTGAGCATTGATACTGATACTGATATGGATATCGATATTGCATTGACTTATTGATACTATGGACATGGATACTATTGATTAATTGATATTGATTCATTGATACTATCGCTCCATTGATGCACTGTATTGAACTGCTGCATGTGATTCATTGACTGTTACGGAATAGGTTTTACTGTATTGAATTGATTTCCATCGTTCTTGCGCTGTATTGGTTTGATTGTTTTATATGATTTCATACCGATTGATGTTATTGATCAGAGATGATTGATTCTATTGATATGATATTGATTTAACGGTTATTATCGAGACGATGATTTTCCTCTATTGATTTGACTTGATTCTTACGAGATTTATCGTATGTACTGATTCATGGAGCTTAATGGACTTCTTCCTACTGTTTATCGATTCTTTTACCGATGATTGTGAATTGTATCGATCATGCATTGATTTCTAATTTTTGTATCTGCTGCATAGATTAACTGATCATGTGCAACTGACTGTTATGGATCTGATTGATTGACATGCATATTGTTTTAGTACCGTGCTTTGATTTCAGTTATAGGTATTAGGTGATGACCTGTTGGGCTTTTTGAAGCTCATTATATGTGGTTAATATTTTCAGGTCAGGGCAAGGGAGCAGGAGATTGAGGTTGATCAGGAATCCTCAGTTTTTTGTTCTTTTTTGGTTATAGTGATTCTTTCGCACTCAGGACAAGATAGATTTCATTTCATGTGATCATTGTGTAGAACCTGAGTATTGTATATGAACTTTTGGGATATGAATAGAATTGTATATTGATGTTTCAACTTATTGATTTTATTAACTGTTTGTTATTGATTGAAGACTATAGATAGCTCTGGTAAATGATTGATGATTTTAATAGATTGACTGAAATTCTTTCCAAGTTAGATCTTGGGGCATTATAGTAATATAGTTGTACCATTTTGCAGAATAATCATTCAATCAGAGGGCACGTGCTACATTCCTATAAACAAGAGATTGCAACAACAACAAAAATATCAAGCCTTTGTCCCACTACGTAATATAGTTGGGTCAAGCCACTCATCCACCTAAGCATCCTCATCTCTGCAACACTTAACTTAGTATTATGCTTCATCTCTACTAACAAGAGATTATTTGAGAATAAATTTTAGTGTTACACCCAACACGATATTCACTCTTTATGAGCTGAATTTAGTTTCAAATTTAGCACCTCCGATAAATAGTTACAGAAGTTATATACATTTTTTTTTTAAGTTTTTTAAGTTTAGGGCTTACAACTTTTATTAGAATTAGCCCAATTTAAGTTAAAACATACCTTACTGCTTCCATTGAAAGTTGTCATGGTTGATTTATTTAGTTTGGGGCTTACAGCTCTTTTTAAGAGTTGCTCATTATGTTTGGGTCTTACGGCTCTTTTTAGGAGTTGCCCAAGAATTTTATTTGAGATGGGGCTTACGGTTCCTTTTTAGAGTTGCCTAATAGTTTTATTTGTGATGGGGATTACCATTTTTTTCTGCTTTAGCACTCTGACTTTAATTTCAATAATTTTATTTCTAGCACTGTGTTTTGTTACATCACTTTTGTTTCTTCTCTTCAGCAATGTTATTTTATTTAAAGTACTGAGTTGACCTTGATACGTCCTAAAAAATTGCCTTGATCAAGCACGAATCTCGAGGCATATTCAAATGGGAATTTTTCAGCAAACTTACAATCAAATTGAACATCTCAAAGGGACGAACCGAACAACACCGAAATTGGTCCAACCAAAGCCCAAATGGGTCCAAATCGGGGGCCCGGACCACATTTGGAAGGGTTAAAGCATTATTTGGATAATGAAATGATATCCAAATATGACATGCTTATAGTCAAATCAAGCGTCTCGGCGAGACGAATCCAACGAGCCCAAGATCTCTGAATTCCGATACTGTTAAGGCACTTAAACAGTTAAAAAACTCTCTACGATCAGGGGAATCAATACGAACCATCCGATGGAGCACTCTGAACCTACCCCGGATCTTCTCTAGATTTACGGGATGCGCCACTCATGAAAATCTATAAATAGACCCCCACTCTCTACATGAGGGGGACCTTTGGCTTGAGATTGAAGAGAGCTCTGAAGCTTCAAGAGCTCTAGCACCACCGCCGCCGGTCGCAGGACCACCGCCGGCCTGCCGTCGGACCGCCGCCCGGCCGTGCCTTCAGCCGGACCACCGCCCGGTCACTGCCTGCAGCCGGACTTCAGACCGACCTTCGTCGGACTACCGCTCAGCTGCCGCCCGTCGCTAGACCATCGCCCGGTCCCCGCCTACCAGACTTCAGCCCGACCTTCGTCAGACTACCGCCCGGTCGCCACCTGCTGGACGTCCGTACGACCATCTCCAGACATTCGACCGTCTCTCCAAATCACTGTAATTCGACCGCCTCTAAATCAAGGGACGGGTCAACCCTTGTAATTCACTCAAGTTTAGTAGAATATTTTCACCTGGGCAAAGCCCCGTGGTTTTTCCCTCTTCGGGCTTTCCACGTAAAAAAGATTTGGTGTTCTACTTCTCTCTTTCTGCTTGCGTGTTGGATATTCGTGCATTGCTAAGACTAAACATTTACTCACTCTACTGCCACGAATCTTTCAGACCGCAACAGACCTCTATTTGTTTTGTTTGCAAATATTTGGAGCACATACTGCTAGATAGGAGCTTGCCTAAAACTTTAGGATTGATTGTGAGTCTTTTTCAGATTTTGTTTGAATTTGAGTTTGAGTTAAAGTTAATTTGTTTTTGGAGTTTGAGTTTGAGTTAGAGTTAATTTGTTTTTGGAGTTTGAGTTTTAGTTTGTACTTAGGTTTATTTAGTGTAAACATTTAATTTATGTTTTCTCTTCTCCTTTTTTTTCATTTAGTTTATTAAATTTTGAATTAGTTGTTTAATTTAATTAATTAAGAGAGATCTTAATTCTATGAGTTTTTTAAATTTAATTAATTCATTAAAACATTTTATTATTAATTAATCAATTAATTATCATTTGGTTTAGTTTGAAGTTAAAACACTGAAATGCTCTCAAATTGCTTTTTTTATTATTATTTCAATTTAGTTTAATTAGTTAATTAATTAAAGTATTTTTCTTCTTATTTAATTAAATTAATTTATTATAATTTAATTTAACTTGAGATTCAACTCCGATCAAATGCTCTTCAATTAATTAATTATGAGTAATTTACCTTTAATTGCTCTTAAATTTATCTCCAACTACCTCAATCAAAATCTTTTTTTTTTCTTTTAGAAAATTCGGTAGCCTCTCCACTTCCCCTCCATACGAAGGGAGAGATTAGGAGGCACTTGTCTTTGATTCTTCCTGGATAGATCGAAGATACAACGATGCAAGTTCTTTAATTTCAAAATCTTCCTAGCCTGATCGAAAGTACCATGATGCGAGGTCTTCAATTTTAAAAATTTATGACAGGATCGAAGATCAATGGCATATATCCTTGATTTTAAATACCTATATAGAAGACAGAAAAGAGTTCACGTAGAATGTTCTAATTGGACTGTGTGGGTGCTCTCGGGGATTGGTCGGTACGAAGCAGCCTCTGGATTGCAGTCGGGCCGAGTGTGGCCGGAGTAGGCTCCCGTCGAGGGCTCAAAATGGCGGGCTACATGATCAAGAGACTGCTCGAGCGGGCCTGCTACAAGGATCAAAGCGGGAGTTCACTTGTCTGGGCTTCTGTGTGCAACATGGAAGGATGAGAGGGAAGATCAAAGTTGAGTTTGTTTCTTTTTCTATTTCGACGTATTTTTTTTATTGTATTCGCGTGTTTAAATCGAATGGGTATCGTGTGACTTTCGCACGGTGAATTTGTTGGAGCTTCTTTGAACAACTTATTTTCATTGTCTTCATTCTTCTTTCAGGCTACATGTTTACCTAGAATATACCTAATTTATTAGTCAGTTTTGAGCCCACGGAGGAGTATATGGGGAGGGAAATCGATAGATACAATATTTTCCAATCAACTTCTACTCATCTATAGTTGTCTTGGCATCAAGAGATGCTAGTTGATCAAGATCTTTATGACGAACTTTTTACTCGTTCTCCTCGCATGACTTTTTTTGAATTGGATCTTTCAGTCGAGCATGACACAGCATACTAGATCATCACTCTCAGATTATGCCGAAGTGACTATGATTATTTGGAGTGAATCATCAAGAGTTTGAGTTATCATGATCAGGATATTTTATAGCCATGAAACGACTTTATAGAATTATAGGTGCCATTAGACTGTTAATTTATCACTTACTGCATCGCGACGTTGAAGAGCAGCAGTGTGATCCTATTTTTTAGTAGTCCTCTTTAATTTCTTCAATCTTTTAGATTGATTAAAGTAGCTTAACCTTAAGGTTTATGAGAACATAAAATTGTTTAGAGGTTTGATCCTTAGACTTGTCGAACCTATATTTTTACAATTAGTCTCAAATTTTTAGCTTGACCAAAGTAGCTCCATCCTTATGTTTTTGAACATGTAGAATTTTTAATGGTTAGGTAGTTAGACTTTTGAACCTATTTTATCTTAATCATTTAGACTGATCAGTGCAGCTTTACCCTTAGATTTATAAGCAGATAAAAACTTTTAAAGGCTAAGTCCTTTAGACTTGTTGAACTTATATTTTAACATTTAGTCTCAATCCTTTAGATTGATCAAAATAGCTCGATCCTTAGGTTTATGATTACATTAAATTTGGAGATTCGGTCTTTAGACTTGTTGAACCTATATTTTGATATTTAGTCTCAATCATTTAAATTGATCAAAGAAGCTTGACCCTTAGGTTTACGAGTATATAAAATTTTTAGAGGTTTGGTCTTTAGACTTTATTAAATTTATATTTTGACATTTAGTCTCAATCTTATAGATTGATCAAAGTACCTCGATCCTTAGGTTTGTAAGCATATTAAATTTGGAGGTTCAGTCTTTCAACTTTGTTGAACCTATATTTTGACATTTAGTATCAATCATTTAAATTGATCAACGTAACTCTACTCTTAGGTTTATAAGCACATAAAATTTGGAGTTTCGGCCATTAGACTTGTTGAACATATATTTTGATATTTAGTCTCAATATTTTAAATTGATCAAAATCGTTTGACCCTTTGGTTTATGAGTAAATGAAATTCGGAGGTTCAGACTTTAGACTTTATTGAACCTATATTTTGACGTTTAGTCTTAGTTCTTTAGATTGATCCAAGCAGCTCGACCTTTAGATTTATGAGTATATAAAATTTTAAAGGTTTAATTTTTAGACTTTAGAACCTATTATTTCTCAATCATTTAGATTGATCAGAGTAGCTCGACTCTTAGGTTTATGAGCATGTAGATTTTTAGAAGCTTCGATCTTTAGACTTATGAACCTATTTTATCTCAATCATTTAGATTGATCAGAGTAGCTCTACCCTTAGGCTTATGAGCATGTAGATTTTTAGAAGGTTCGATCTTTAGACTTGTGAACTTATTTTATCTCAATCATTTACATTAATTAGAGTGGCTCGGCCTTTAAGTTTATGAGCATGTAGAATTTTTAGAAGGTTCAATTTTTAGACTTGTGAACTTATTTTATCTCAATCATTTACATTAATTAGAGTGGCTCGGCCTTTAAGTTTATGAGCATGTAGAATTTTTAGAAGGTTCAATTTTTAGACTTGTGAACTTATTTTATCTCAATCATTTAGATTGATCTGAGTAGCTCAGCCCTTAGATTTATGAGCATGTAGATTTTTAGAAGGTTCGGTCTTTAAA
>NW_021319682.1:9593891-9633288 GCF_001605985.2 Dendrobium catenatum | reverse complement strand
CAAGTTCTATCTTACTCCATTTAGCTTTGCAAGTTACAAGTTTTATCCATGTACTCTTTCCTTTTTTATTTTATAGACACGACTCCATCTATTTATCCTTGGATTATCATTTGAAGCATTTTATTATAATTAGGCCGGGAATTTTAAACAATTTACGTTGATACCTTCAGCATTTCACTAGTTTATAATGTTTAATTTACCCTTGTAAGCTTCACCAAGAATGTTTTCAAATAATGAAGGGATTGTTATGTTGCTTGTGATACTGCATGTTATTGCAAATTAAATGATTCATGGAAAGATAAATTAAGTAATTTATGTTGCAATAACAACAACATCGATCAAGCCTTTATACCACTACATGGGGTCGGTTACATGAATATTTTTTCTCCACTGTGTCCTGTTAAGAGTCAAATTCTCATTTAGATCTAATAAAAAAAAGTCATCTCTAATACTTTCTAATCAAGTCTTTTTAGGTCTACCTCTACCTTTCTTAACATAGGCTAAATCTAAATCATCTACTCTCGGAACTGGGTCATTAGAAGGCCGCTGTTTTATGTGACCAAACCATCTAAGGCGACTCTCTCTGATCTTATATGTCATTGGAGCTACTCCAATCTTTTCACGTATATGCTCGTTTCGTATCTTGTTTCTAAGAGTAAAACAACTCATCCACCTGAGTGTCCTCATCTTTGCAACACTTAACTTAATATTATTCTTTCTCTTTTAATGACCAACATTATGTGCCACAAAGCATTGCAAATCTAACCATCATCTTATAGAATTTTCCCTTAAGTTTGAGTGGAACTTTTCTATCACACAAGCCCAAAGCATTCCTCTACTTCAACCCAACTTGAATTCTACTAATAATATCCCCATCTATTTCACTATCACTCTAAACAATAGAACCAATATATGTAAAATGTGTACTCTTATTAATGACTTGATCGCTCAAAGTCACAAACCACCCTACTAGATCTATTACTACTAAAATTATACTCCATGTATTCCGTTTTAGATCTACTCAAACGAAAATCTTTAGACTCTAAGGTTGACCTCCATAATTCAAGCTTACCTTCAACTCTCTCTAGTCTTATCAACAAGAAGAATATCATTAGTAAAATGCATACACAAGGTAACATCTTCTTGCAAATCTATAGTAAGAACATCATGAAGCAAAAAGATATGGCTTAAGGTTTTGATCCAATTGAAATAGGAAAATACTTGGTTAAACCATCTTGTGTTTGGACACAAGTAACAGCTCTAGCATACATATCCCTAATGACTTGAATATGAGCATTATTAACCCCTTTATTTTTTAAACTCTCTATAACACTCTTTTGAAACTTTATCATATGCTTTCTTTAAATCAATAAATATCATATGCATATCTTCCTTATTATCTCTATACTTCTCCAACCAACCCGTCAATAAATGTATAGCTTCTATAGTAGACCTACCTGGCATGAATCCAAAGTGATTTTGAGAAATATTAGTATCACGCCGTAAGCTATGCTCCATAATGCTCCCCTATAGTTTTAAAGTATGACACATCAACTTAATTCCTCTACACTTCACACAATCTTGTGCATCACCTTTATTCTTAAAACTATGAATCAACACACTCATTTTCCACTCATCTGACATCTTTTTAGTCTTCAAAATAATATTAAAAAGTTTAGTAAGCCAAGAAATTCTTTCTTCTCCTAAACATTTTCACACCTCTATTGGGATATCATTAGGTCTTATAGTTTTTCCACACTTCATTTTTTTTTTAACTCTCTAACTTCAATTTTAATGATACACCGATAAAAACAAAAAATTTTATTTTCATTTAGACTGCTAAGGTACTAAAGTCAATTGTATTTTCACAATATTCATTAAAAAACTTAGCAAAATATCACATCCATCTTTGTTAAATATCCTTCTCTAAAATAAATACTTTTTTATCTTCATCCTTAATACACTTCACTTGAACTAAATCCTTACTACTCCTAATTAATTTATGTTGCATTAAAAAAAATCTAGTTACTTCGAAAATTAGGAAATCTGTAGTAATAATATGATGCTAACATAAAAAAAATGTATGATTCTTTGAATTTTTCTATGCCTGTTTATGAAAATTGGCCATGAATCTTGTTTCTTATATTACCATAGAGTGCAATTTTTTACTTCCCAGTTATTCTTTATGACCCTGCATTATTTTTTCCAGGCCTACTTTCATATGAGGGTTGATATTTAACAACAATGGGTTTCATCCAGCAAACAGAGGACTTGGTCTTACTGTAGATAATATTGATCACTGTAAATCGATCCTTAAATTTCCTGAAGGCACTAACAATACCTGGATTAAATACTTTCTCTATTTACCTTCAGAATTAATGACATTTTTTTCTTCCCTGATCACCGAAGTTTCCTTACTAATTTTGGCTTAATGCTTTATATCTCTTTACAGTATAATGCACAGTTTAAAATTTTAGAGCCGTTGGAATACCATTATGACGTATGTGAAGCGATTCTACCGTGGGGACAAGTTAGTTCTTATTTCTAAATATATGTTTGATCCTCTTAAATAATATGAGCTGAACTTAAAAAGATGACAGTACCGTAATATGACTACCATCCTGACAAGAGAATACTTGGATGTCCGACCAGATGGTTGGCTAGATTTTGCAGCAAAAAGGATTGCACAGTTGTAAGATGCCTAACATTAGTTGTTCCCTCAGTTTCATGTGCCATGACTTAATAAACACCAGTTTCTTGGCATTGATGCCATCTGTTTCTTATCAGGGATTCCTAACATTAGTTGTAAAATGCATTATAATTGTTAAATAATAAAATTATAAGCTTTACATTTTATTTTGCATTTTCTGACAATGTTGTGTTACAATTTCATTTCGATTTCAACATTGATTATTAACTTCCCAATTTGTTTCCATGTATTTCGATTTTTTAGTTGACACTATTGTATGAAATATTTTCCATCTAAAATATCAATGATGATTGACATGTTTCAACTTTAAATTTTCTAGTAGTTAAATATGGACTTCTTAATGTCCCACTTTAACTAAAACTGGAGCTTGTGGAGTTTTCTTTCAATCTTGCTCGAATGTTTGTATTTGAAATATCTTTCCAATTGCTGATTCTTCAACAATTTTTGGTGTTAAAGCAAAATTAAATCCATAATAGACAGTTTCAATAAATTAAATTTTGAGCCTGAAAATAAAAGTTACTATGAAACCTGTCAACCTCCCTTTTTTTTTTGAAGTCACTGTCATTGCTAATCAAATGAAGACTTATGGTGAACTTAAGTCTAAAGAAATTGTTCTGAAACAAGTTTTGCTATGTTTTACTTGGAATTTTGATTATATAGTTTTTTATTTTTTTTTTATTTTAAAGTTTGATTATATAGTTACTGTGATGAATGAGTCCAAACTCCAAAGGCTTATTTGCATTTTTATTTGATGAATTAAAGAAATATTTGATATAGCGATGGACAAACTTGCTGCAACGCATACTTGCATAAATGAATATTTCCTTCTCTCCCTTTAACTAAACTAGAATTGTTATTTTTGTTTTGCATACGAAGTTTGTGGATGAAATGCATGCGACTACAGTCAAATTTTTTTGGATAAGCTTGTAAAGCTTTTAACATAATCTTAGGAGTAAAAATGAAGATTGAAGAAGAGGCTTATTAGATAAGATAAGCCAAAGAATGGAAGAATGAAAGAAGATGATAGCTACGATCGTGGACGGCCGACTAGTATCAACTGCGGGCTGCTATAACGTCGATTGTAGATGCACACGCAGAAAGAAGATGGAGTTGGCTGCCGGGAAGGGATCGAGAGCTGCTCACGGCACAAAGAAATACAGTACGGCTGCTTGTGGATGCATTGTGCTAGGACTTACCAATTTTCATGTTGATGATAGAAAGGGAAGGAGATTAAAGAAGCTAGAGATGGAGATGGAGGTAGAGGAGAAGCACAGTGGAAAACTATTGAGTTTTTTTGTGGACGCACACACTGATTCTTTCAAGTCCCACCATGTAATGCACTGTAATGATGTATATTTGCTACATCGAGCCAAGATCTTTCTCCTAAGGAAGGTCCTCATTTGTAATTAATTGCGAACACTAGTGGACTCATTTAAACTGGGTTAGACCACATAGTTTTTCTACTTTTTAGGGGTTTTCATATAAAAATTATTGTGTCTATTATAACACTATAATCATACTAATTTATTTGTTTGTGTGTTGGATCTTCGTACAAAACTAAAATGGAAACTATATCACTCTTTGCCGCAATGAATCTTCAAGGACGCAACATGTACTAAAAAACTGCATTATAAAGCAGTAAGAAAGTCGTCTCAAATAAAACCTTAGTTGCTTAAATTCATCTTACAGTGAACCAATTCCTGACCAATTCAATCAAACACAAACCATTTTTACCAGAGAACAAATTTTTTTTGATGAAATAGAGGTTAAACTGTTGAATTGTGTGGTTTGGTTGAACTGCTTCGAGATTGAATTTTATGTTTAACATCACCATTTTTTTATTAGAAGGTTGAAAATAGCTACACTTCAAAAATAAAATGAAAGAACATGGAGTAAATCAAATTAAAATAATGCGATCAATAAAATTGATTAGAACCAAAATATATTCATGAAGAGCTCCAAGTTAAGTCTTTACATCAAGTACTTAGTACATCTGTTTCATCAAAAGATACAAAAGAACCAAACAAATAAATAATTTTCTATAACGAATTACGTATGAGTAAAGGGACATTTAATTAATGTTCAGTGGATAAGATAATAGTTTATTAACTTGGAGATAGCGTGTTCTCAGAAAAAGGAAAACAAATTAATTGCAGGAGAAAGCTTTTATTCGGTCCGGTGAACGCACGCTCTTCTACGTTCGGCCACCAATATTTTAGCGCCACGTAGCATGAAGAAAAGTCGTCGACCCGACCCGCTGTTTTTTTGGGTTCTCGCACGTGCGTTTTTTTAAATCCTTGACGAGCCGAACAACATCCCATCACCTTTTGGATATATTTCAAATACCTAGTAATACCGAGCAAATACAAGTTATACCTAGTTTTTTCTAGCAATACCGAGCAAATACCTAGCAATACCGAGCAAATCCCTAGCAATACCGAGCAAATACTGAGTTGTACCGAATTGTACCGAGTTTTTTCTAGCAATACCGAGCAAATCCCTAGCAATACTGAGAAAATCCTGAGCAAATACTGAGTTGTACCGAGTTGTAAAAAACTCGGTACAACTCGGTATTTGCATGGTATTGGTTTTCACAGAGCAGTATTTCTCAATTTTGTAAAGCAATACCTAGCAAATACCGTGCAATACCGAGAAAATCGCGAACATAACATTCCCGGGTTCCGCTCCGGGTCAAGTCGTCTGGCCATGCGGTTTAGAGTAAGAGCACGTGACAACATGTTATTGGCGGCCGAACGTAGCTCTACGTCCGGTCAGAGGACATAATAATTGTTCTAAAGCTTGACCCTTTAATAGCTTAAGATAAATTATTAAAAGAAGATAATATTAAAAACATATATAACTTCTAAAGTTTCATTTGCGATGTATCAATTAAAAACATAGCGTTTTCGTGCTCAATCAAAATAATTTTTTTAATGATATATCAATTATGTCATTAGGTTTAATCCGTTGTTCAACTTAAGTAGAAGTATTGAACCATGAACCTCTATTTCTTTCGTTTTCATATCCAGTTTGACTTTCACACCTTTTGAAATAAATAAATGATCTTTAGTTATAATGAATTTCAACCAATGTTAATGACTGACTTATAATCTAATAATATAAAATTAATGAAATTAAATAGCTAAAATATTAAAATTAATTTTAATAATTTTAAAGCATTCACTTATTAATCAGAATATTTCATTTGAAATTTATTTTTTTCATAATTATTTTCATTTTGTTGAAAGCAATTTATATTTTGTTTATTAATTTTGAGTTGTCAAAAAATCTATTTTTTCACGTATTTTTTAACTAATAAAAATTCAAAATTAAATTTAATAATTTTAAAGCATTCACTTATTAATCCTAAGTATCTTTGTTCATCTCCAACAAAAAAAAAATACCGTAGATGCACATCAATAGAGTTAGAATACTACGTCTTAGCGTTGCACATATATCCAGCTCACACACAGAGAAACACAAAATTTTTACATGGAATGCAGAAAATTTAAAACATCCCAAGCAGTTATAATTGATCTCAAGCAGTTAATATTTGCAATTTAAAATGCTCAATCACTCACAACATAGAGTGTATAAAATAAATAGACAATTAATCAATTCTAAGCTAGCAATCAGCATGCAGTGAAAACCACAAAATATATGGCACATAACTGCAAAAAAGTAAACACCGGCCTAACCTAAAATTAGAGTTGGTTTTCCTAGCAAACCATCTATAGTGTGTGTAAAAGGGTGTATGATTTGGATGTCCTATATAGGATATTTGATTGAAGTTATTTAAGGTTCTGATTGGTTAAAATGTTTAAGAGAATATTTAAGTTTGAGTTTAAGTATTAATGGCTTAAAGTTAATTTTAAAGTATATTTTAAAGGGTTATTGGTTACCACCTTTGTTGCTCACCTAGGCCTTGAAGTTTATTTCACTTTCTTTGAGGCTAATTTAATAGTCTCGTAGGTCTGAGTTACCTAGTAGTAACCAGTATAATTAAGTGACTTAATTGATTAATATTTAAAAGATAATAAATTTTAATTAAAGTTGGTTGATTGCTGGTTTTAAGGTTGATTAAACATTTTTTGAATTTTAAAGTGATTTTTAAGTTTTAAGAATTTTCTGGATTATTTTAATCATTTAATTAAGGGGTTAAAAATCAATTTTTTGATTAAGATTAAATTCTGAAAAGTTAGTATTTTTATAAAATATTAGACCTTAAGATGAGTTGTTAGATAGTAAGTTTGCTAGATTTGTATTTTTCTACATATAATTATGAATGTTTGAAATTTTGACTTGATTTTAACTTAAGTTTTATCAAAAGTTGATTTATCAAAGTTTGATGCAAACACCCATTCTAGAAATTTTTTTTTGAATTTTAGAGGGGATATTTTGAAATATTTTGGGTATTTTGTCCCCCTCTCAAAAATTTTTTTTTCCTAATTTTATTAATCTTAAGCGTCTTTGTCTATCCCCCACCAAAAAAAAAATTTACCGTAGATGCACAATTCTCTTCCAATCTTTGGGGATCCGCCCATGGTATTATCTAAACCTCTATTTGTAAAAAATTCTTTATGGTCATCAATGGAATCTCCAACCAATCATGCTTGTTCTCTTCCACTTATTTTAGATTTAATTTTTTTTATGTTTCATAAAATATACATTTTCTACACAGCTGACCTTGGCTTGTTGGTTGAGAGCTTATGCTTCCAACTAAGAGATCTTGGGTTCGAGTCTTTGTGTATGCGTTGTGTGTGTGAGTTTGCCTTAAATGGCCTAAATGTCCCAAAAAAAATATACATATTCTAATTGCTCGTGGAGTATCACCGTAGATGCACAATTCTCTCTACCTCTCTCTTCCACTACATCTTCATGCAACAATCTCATTATAAAAGTCTAACTTTTGGTGGTTTTGATAATTTAATTTTGAATTTTTGTTAGTTAAAAAACATATGAAAAAATATATATTTTTGGCAAGTCAAAATTAAGAAAGAAAATATAAATTGCTTTCAACAAAATGAAAATAATCATGAAAAAAAAATCAATGAAATATTCTTGTTGCGGGCTAGAATATACGCAGTAATAGAGTTAGAATACTACGTCTTACAGTTGCACAGATATCCAGCTCACACACAGAGAAACATAAAATTTTTACATAGAAAACCCTGGAAAAAGGAAAAAACCATGGAGCCTGGCCCAGTTGAAAATGATTCCACTAGAACTTGAGTTGGTTACAATGGGTTGACTCGCCTCCAAGGACGATCAGATTAAAAGTATCAACTGTATGACAAAAGTCCCGGTGTCAGGTGTTGGTCCGGCAGAACTTTGGGCTTTAGGTGGGGGTCTTGCAGAGCTCCGAGCCTTAGGTAGTCGTCTGGCAGAACTCTAGGCGTCATGTGGTGGTTTGGCAGAACTCCAGGCCTTGGGGGGTCGTCTGGCAGAGCTTCAGGCATCAGGTGGTGGTTCGGTGGAGCCTAGGGCGTCAGGTGTTGGTCTGGCAGAGCTCAGAGGGTCAGGTGGTTGTCTAGCGGAGCACAAGGCATCAAGTGGTGGTCCGACGGAGCTCAGGGCATCAGGTGGTTGTCTGACGGAGCACAGGGCGTCAGATAATAAATTTAAAACATCTTAAGCAGTTAATATTTGCAATTTAAAATGCTCAATAACTCACAACACACAGTGTAGAAAATAAATAGACAATTAATCAATTCTATGCTAGCAACCAGCATGCAGTGAAAACCATAAAAAATACGGCACATAACTGCAAAAAAGTAAACACCGGTCTAGCCTAAAATTAGAGTTGGTTTTCCTAGCAAACCATCTATATAGTGTGTAAAAGGGTGTAAGATTTGGATGTCCTATATAGGATATTTGATTGAAGTTGCTTAAGGTTCTGGTTGGTTAAAAGGTTTGAGGGAATATTTAAGTTTAAGTTTAAATATTAATGACTTAAAGTTAATTTTAAAGTATATTTTAAAGGGTTATTGGTTACCACCTTTGTTGCTCACCTAGGCCGTGGAATTATTTCACTTTCTTTAGAGCTAATTTAATAGCCTCGTAGGTCTGAGTTACCTAGTAGTAACCAGTATAATTAAGTGACCTAAGTTGATTAATATTTAAAAGATAATAAATTTTAATTAAAGTTGGTTGATTGCTGGTTTTAAGGTTGATTAAAGGTTTTTGGAATTTTAAAGTGATTTTTAAGTTCTAAGAATTTTCTGGATTATTTTAATCATTTAATTAAGGGGTTAAAAATTAATTTTTTGATTAAGATTAAATTCTAAAAAGTTGGTATTTTTATAAAATATTAGACCTTAAGATGAGTTGTTAGATACTAAGTTTGCTAGATTTGTATTTTTCTACATATAATTATGAATGTTTGAAATTTAGATTTGATTTTAACTTAAGTTTGATCAAAAGTTGATTTATCAAAGTTTGATGCAAATGCCCATTCTAGAAAAAAACTTTGAATTTTAGAGGGGATATTTTGAAATATTTTGGGTATTTTGTCCCGTCTCAAAAAAAAAAAATTTCCTTAATTTTATTAATCTTAAGCGTCTTTGCCTATCCAAAAAAAAAAAAAAATTTACCGTAGATGCACAATTCTCTTTCAATCTTTGGGGATCCGCCCATGGTATTATCTAAACCTTTATTTGTAAAAAATCCTTTATGGTCATCAATGGAACCTCCAACCAATCATGCTTGTTCTCTTCCACTTATTTTGGATTTAAATTTTTTTATGTTTCATAAAATATACATATTCTAATTGCTCATGGAGTATCACCGTAGATGCACAATTCTCTCTACCTCTCTCTTCCACTACATCTACATGCAACAATCTCATTATAAAAGTCTAACTTTTGGTGGTTTTGATAATTTAATTTTGAATTTTTGTTAGTTAAAAAACATATGAAAAAATATATATTTTTGGCAAGTCAAAATTAAGAAAAAAATATAAATTGCTTTCAACAAAATGAAAATAATCATGAAAAAAAATTCAATGAAATATTTTTGTTGCGGGCTAGAATATACGCAGCAATAGAGTTAGATTACTACGTCTTAGCATTGCACAAATATCCAACTCACACACAGAGAAACACAAAATTTTTATATAGAAAACCCTGGAAAAAGGGAAAAACCACGGGGCCTGGCCCAGTTGAAAATGATTACACTAGAACTTGAGTTGGTTACAATGAGTTGACTCGCCTCCAAGGGCGATCAGATTAAAAGTATCAACTGTATGACAAAAGTCCCGGTGTCAGGTGTTGGTCCGGAAAAACTTTGGGCTTTAGGTGGGGGTCTTGCAGAGCTCCGAGCTTTAGGTAGTCGTCTGGCAGAACTCTAGGCGTCAGGTGGTGGTCTGACAGAACTCCAAGCCTCTGGTGGTCGTATAGCAGAGCTTCAGGAATCAGGTGGTGGTTCGGTGGAGCCTAGGGCGTTAGGTGGTGGTCCGGCGGAGCTTAGAGCATCAGATGGTTGTCTGGCGGAGCACAAGGTGTCAGGTGGTGGTCTGACGGAGCTTAGGGCATCAGGTGGTTGTCCGACGGAGCACAGGGCGTTAGGTGGTGGTCCAACGGAGCACATGGCGTTAGGTGGTGGTCCAACGGAGCACAGGGTGTCATATGGTTTTGCAGAACTCCGACGGTGGTCGACGGTGGTTCGCTAGAACTCCGATGATGGTCGAGGAGGCAAGGCGGCAAGAGCGATCTTCGATCTCTCTCTTGATTCCTTAGGCTTAAGGGTCCCTTTCCCAAGAGAAGAGGGGGCTCTATTTGTAGATTTTTGGGAGTGGCATGGCCGTAAATAGGTGGAGGATCAAGGGCAAGTTGGAGTGGTTTGGATGGGCGGCTGATATTGAATCCCTTGATCGTGGAGCATTCGCTAGCTATTTGAAGGCCTTGATGATGTTGAAATTCTATGATTTTGGGCTTGTTGGATTCATCTCGTCGAGCAGCTCGATTCGACTTTAACCATGTCATGTTTGAAAACCTTTTGGTAATCTAAATCATGGTTTGAACCTTTCAAACATGCTTCAGGTATTTGATTTGGACCCATTTGGGCTAAGACTGAATTGAATTTGATGTCGTTGGGTTTGTATTTCCGAGATGTTCAGTTTGACTGTAAGTTTGCTGAAATCGGAGTTCGAATGCTCCCAATTTAATTTCAAAAGTTTCCAACTTAATTTTGCCTCGAGATTCGTGCCAGATCAAGATAAATTTTTGTTTAGATGTCTTCATTTTTATTTTTCGTTTACCTTTTTATAACTTGTTAATGTATTTTCTTTATCAAAATGATTTTCTTGTAGTTTCAAATGATTTTTGATTAATTATATTATCCTCTTTTTTTGAAGCAGACTATCAAGGCCTAAAAAATATAAATAAAATGAGCTATCCAGACCCGACTGATGTCATGACCATCGCCTTACTGATCATTATTGTCATTCTCATTTTCTATTTATTTTTCGTGTGTTCTAATGATCCCCTCCACGTCAGGATACCACACTCAGGACTGACCTAATTATGCTGAGGCTATACGTCAGGACCCATGGGCGGACTCTGTAGACTGCTGCTCAATATGCCAATCCTGAAGATAGCCCTACTGAATTTGTTTCATTTGAGCAAGTTGGTTTAGAATGAACTAATGAAGATAGCTCTACTAATTTAACATCCCAAACTGTTAGTTTAATTGTCTACATACCTCAATATCATGTCCATAACTTTAATCAAAATGGTAGTATTGGACCAAATTTTCAGTGTTTAGCCATAGTGGATTAAGCCACTTAATGGTTTCCTCATCTCAAATGGTCATCTAAACATTAACACGAGATGTATTTAGTGGGGTGTACTCTTTTTATTATTTATAATCACGCAATTGCTAAGGTCAATAAGAAGACCCTAGTTTCTCTGTTATTCATGCTTTCTTAATTATAATTTTTAAGAAGCACCTTTTTAATCATTCTTTTGTTCATAAGATGGGTTTTCAAACTATTTTTTATGTGCATTGATAGCCTCATCGATAATAATTTGTTCTTTCACTCTATGAATAAGATCATCATAGGAGTGAATAGTCTCTTAGATCAATGAGGAGAATAAATATCTAGGACAAAGTTCTCCAAAAAAGACACCCCACAAAACATGAGAATAACTCTTAAAATTCAATAAAAAGATCTCCCTCCACTTTAGAATACCACACTCAGGATCTGGCTTAATTATGATGTGGCCATACGTCAGGACCCACAAGCAGCCTCTACAGATTGCTGCTCAATATGTCAATCCTGAGGTGGAGGGGGATAAGTAGAGCACAGGAAAAATAAATAAAAAATGAGAATGACGATAATGATCAGTATGGTGATGGTCATGAAATCGAACGGGTATGAATAGTTCATTTTATTTATATTTTTGAGGCCTTAATATTCTGCTGCAAAAAAAAGATAATATAATTAATCAAAAATAATTTGAAACTACTAGAAAATCATTTTGATAAAGAAAATATATTAACAAGTTATAAAAAGGTAAACGAAAATAAAAAAAATGAAGACAATTAAATAAAGACAATATGTTTCAACTTTAGTAAAATTATCCTTTTTAATTTGTTTATTATTCTTACTTTAGTAAAGGAGTATTGAACAAACAAATTGAATAGCCAATGCAATTCAAAAAATTTAACGTACTTAATTAGTGCTCTGGTTGTTCTCTTGCCATATTGTGAACTAAGATTTATCAATTACATAATGAAATAAATTCACAAGAAATAATATTTTATGCTTACAACATAGTTATATGGACTCCTTTGCATTATATCTCATTTGATTGTTATTTTTCCAATATGGTCAAGGGAATCAAAAAGCTTTTGTAAGCAATAAAAAAAATTTATGTAAATGAAAGGGGAGGACAATCCATTGAGCATTTTATCAGATTATGGGCATGTATTTCATCCCCTATGTTTGGATCAATGGCTGCAACAACATCCAACTTGTTCAATTTGTCGGTCGCCAACAATACGTGGATGAGATTGGCTTATAAATGGTATTTGATATTTTTATAAGAGAAGCTATTTCTTACAATAAATTTACATTAAAAAAATGAAGCTTTGCCCTATTTCATGGAATGAACATAAAGGTGGCTTAAGGCTACCTTCTCTTGATATGCTAAATATAATATACAAAATGGATTTTAGATTCCTTATTTGGTGTTTAAACTCTCGTGGCTCTATGAAAACAACATGCTATTGATGCTTCCTTCATCTGGAAGTCACTTCATAGCTTTGCTTCTAGAATCCGCAAGTGGTTGACCTGTACCATTAAACCTAACTACAACTTTTGCTTCCTCTAAGATTGTAGGCTTAATGGCTCATTGGCTCTTCAATCATTTGAAATTTTTAGCAATTTGAAGCTATTGGAGTTTAATCTTCTATATGATTAAAAATAAAGCAATTGTTGTTTAATTTTCAAGCGGAATCATCCAAGCATCACTGACGATCGACACATAAGACAAGTTGGATGTTGTTGCGGCCATTGATCCAAACATAGGGGATGAAATACATGGCCATAATCAGATAAAATGCTCAATGAATTGTCCCCCCCTTTCATTTACATACATTTTTTTTATTGCTTACAAAAGCTTTTTGATTCCCTTGACCATATTGGAAAAATAACAATCAAATGAGATATAATGCAAAGGAGTCCATATAACTATGTTGTAAGCATAAAATATTATTTCTTGTGAATAATTTCAATAACTCTGTATTTGGTTAAAGGAATTCAAAACTTATGACTGTTTTAAAAAATAAAATAATATATTCGATATACTTTACAGTAATTTGGTTGCTTGTAAAAGATGTTTATGAGCTTAATTTTTATATATTTAATAGCGGCAAGATTGATGCATGATATTTTGTGTTATTTTGAGTACTGAAAAAATAAAATTATTGGCAATGCTAATATAATTCAAAATTGGGGGGCCAAAAAATTCAAGGACATGAAACCGTCAATCGAAGAGTTTAAAACTAGTGGAGAATCTCTACACAAAAAAAAAAAGGCAAGCTACTAAAAATTTTGCAATCTACTCCATCAATTTCTACCACCGAAATGATTCCTATTTCTTGGAGTGTTAAAAATTATAAAATGCTGCACTTATAATTGATGGAATTTGTGCTAATACACATGTCTATATAAAGGCAAGAGAATACAATAATAATGAAAATACAATAAAATAGAATATCCTCAATAATGAGGATATATATATATATATATCCTCATTATTGAGGATATTCTATTTTATTGTATTTCCATTATATATATCCTCATTATTGAGGATATTCTATTTTATTGTATTTTCATTATTGAGGATATTCTATTTTATTGATGGAATTTGTGCTAATACACATGTCTATATAAAGACAAGAGAATGTATTTTTTTTTCTATTGCATCTTATTAAGAATCAAATTCTCATTTAAATCTATTAAAATATATCATTTCTATTTTTTTCTAACCAAGTATGTTTAGGTCTACCACTACATTTCTTAACAAAACTCAAATCTAATGCATCATCTACTCTAATAAAATTTTATCATATTCTAAAACATATTTTCTATTTTCAAGCATTCAAATAGGTCCCCTTAGATTATATACTTTCAATAAAATCTTATCATATCCCATACTTAGGCTTCGTTTGGAATAGTTTTGACCATTGTTTTTTTCTTGCTTCCAAAAAAATTTTGTACCAAAAGGTTAGTATAGAAAGCAGTGAAAAATTTTTCAATGTTAATGTTTATTATATATAAAGTTATTACTAAATAGAAAGAAGTGAGAAAACTTAATTTATATGTTATATGATATATAGTGAGATTTCTTATGGTAACAGATCTATTAAACTGCTTGATTTAAAAAGTGCTTTTGAAAAATTTAATTTCTTTAGGAAATATTAATTTATGAAATTATAGCTCTGAAATCAAATACGTCATTATGAATAGCATATCGCCTCAGGAGGCGAATATAACATTCCCTAATGAGTTCAAATTTAAGAACTTTGAATTTTATCCTGATAATTGTAGTCAAAATCAAGGAAAAATTACATATGACTCCGAAGGGTCAAGATTAAATTTGATTTAGTGTTTGACTATAATGATCCAGATTTGAGATCACTTATTTCATAATAAAAGTAATGATAATAAAGCAATATATCTTCCCGAGGAAAGGGGAAACTATCTATTATCGATTATTTGAATATGACGATAACGATCGACATTTTTTGTATAATCCAAAGATAATTAATTGAAATTTTGAAAATATTGATTTTAAAAATCTGGTCTAGGTTTCTAAATCTCCAATAAGTGCAAGCTCTCATAGTTACTTATATCATAGGAAACTAGAGTTTTCTATGAATACTCTCAATTCAAATTGCAGTATGAATTTTATTTAGATTTTCAAAGGTTGATGTCAAAGGAGGTAAAGGTTGGAATTTTCAAATGGGATTAGATCAAAGTTGGACACTTATTTTTGGAGTAAAAGAAGGAAGGGAAGGGAGTGTTTTAAGATTTTGAAATAATTTAGAAACACTCCAACATATCCTAATTGTTAGGCTCGAATTTGATTGAAAGAGATTTAAGTTTGTGTGGTCGAATTTATTAGAAAGTTGGGATTAGATTCTAAGAGGTTGAGGGCTTATAGTCTGAGTCTGCCTCAAAACCTAAATCTAAATTGGGTATTAAAATTTAGTAACCCAAACCTAGCTATGCAATACAGTTCTGAACTTACCCCGACCTAGATTTAGGAGCCAGCTAAATCACCTAAGCGCTTTAAAACCATGAGTTTGAACCTATATGTAATAGTGGTAGGGACATTAATTATATTAATTTAAGCAGTTGGGGTCTGACATTTAGAGCATATCATATTTGACCCCTTAACATATGTTGGGCTGCAAAAGAATCGAGCCGAACCGAGTATGTGAGTGTTCATGTTTGTGTTCATTTAATATCAGGTTGTTCAAGTTTGGTTCATGTTTGTTCAAGCTTTATTGTTTGTGTTCATGTTTGGTTCATTTAAAATAATGAATGTTCATGTTCAGTTCATGTTCAGTTCATGTTCAGTTCATGTTCGTTCGTTTAGTGCTTATCGAGCTTTAAATAAAAAAATATGAACGAGCTATAAACGAGCTCTACTTTTAGATGTTCATTACTTAACAAACGAGCTTTATTGAGTTTCCTGACAAACGATTATATCGAGCATGTTCGCAAACATATCTAACAAATTTTTTTAACTATCAAACAAACATGTTCATGAACATATCTATAAAAAAATACATTCATAATAAAAGTAATTGTCTATGTAACAAAGGCAATGATTTATAAGCAAATCTCTTCTTCTCAAAATTTTCCTAATAGCAGCATTAATTAAGGCAATGATTTATAAATAAATAACCATATAAAGCTACAATTACATAGACAACAAGTTAAGTAACATTTGATACCTGTATCAATCCCTAATCCAGTAACAACTAGTGGCCATAAAAGGATTGCTCTTGCTTCTGGAGTTGTTTTTTTTTTCGTGCTTTCTTAGTAAAAGGATTTTCTTGTTGGACATGTTCTGTTACAACCGTTGGACTTGAAGATGACCCAACACTAATTTGGACATCATGAACTGTCAATCCTAACTACTTTGGTGAATTTTCAGACATACCTTTAAAAGAAAAGTCAACGATTATATTAAACATGAATCATATTTGCTATTGCATATATTCAAGTTCAAAATCAAATATGAATCGAGCTTCTTATCGAGCTTAATGTCGAGCTTGTTCACGAACTTCAAATGATATTGTTCACGAATATAAATGAGCCGAACGCATTAGTGTTCAAGCTTGTTTATTTAAGAATCAAGTATTTAAAATTATTGTTCAATTTTGTTTGTTTAGTTAATTAAATGATCACGAACGAGCTTTAAATGAACTGAAGCTCGTCGAACGTTTGGTTCGCTAGCAGCCCTAAACATATGTTGGGTGTTTGATGCTAAAATAAATGCAAATAAATTTTAGGCTCGTTTAGATTTATTTCTAATGCAATGCCTGCATATCGACTTGATTAAATGCTTAAATTTGAAATGAAGAAGTTTTAGGATCAAGCTTAAAAAATAAAATTTCCCTACAAGAATGGACATATTTCCCTTAACAGATCTGCACCCTCATAGGCCAGATAGTTTGTCAAAACCCATATGAGGGAGGTGCCTAACAAAAGTTAAGAAAAGTGCAACAAGTATGCATGCAAACTCCTAGTGATCCTGGGCTTACTTCTTAAATTCATTAGAGTTGTTATGCTATCTTAAAATTTTTAATTTTATTTAAGGAGAAAATAGTTTATTCATAGTCTCACTAGCCTTCGATCGTGTTCAAAAAAAAAATTAACATGCAAGAATCACCAAAAAACTACTAAAAGTAGGTAATCCTATATCGCAATCAACATTAAACAATCAATATTTATAAACAAATCAATTAAAATTTAATGTTCAGAGGCAAATAAATTTTAATATTACATTCCAAAATTATAGAAAAATAAAGTGGTCGGGTACAACAGACAACAAGCCCAAATTTCTAATCCTAAGAAATGAGTGACTTTGAGAATTGATATTCTTCTCGTTCTTCACTTCTTCTTTCTACGACTCCTTTGATCATCAGGTTCGGATATCTAAATGAAAAGAAACTCCCCCTCGGAAGGAGTGTTATATTTTCTCTTTGAATATTTCAAAATCATTCAAATTTGGATCTCCAAATGGAGAGGGACTCTCCCCTAAGGGATGTGTAATATCACAATCTGCTCCAGGATCGTCCAGGACGATCTGGATCGTCCTGGGACGATCAGTGGATGTGCAGCTCCAGAATTTGCCCAGATTGCTCCAGGTGATTTTCTGCATGCATCGTCCAGGCCGATTGGAGACATCGGCCAGGCCGATCGGCACTGTAGAAAATATCGTCCAGACAACAGCCCTGAGTGGAGATCAGGCCGATCCAATTGGTCGGATCGTCCCGGGATGATGCTGTGATCGGCCGGGCCGATCTGTGTATTATAAAGAGAAATCAGTCGTTTTGAAGAGAGAGAAAATCAAAAATAAATATCTGATTTTTCGTCTGAGGAGAGAGAAAAAGAGGTTTTTGGGAAAAGTTGATTTCGGGAAGACGAGGAGCCGTTTTCGATCGAAGTGACTGTTGAGGAATTTGTTGTGCACGAGGTAAGGCACATTCTACCTTTCTCAATTTTCAGCTCCGTCGCGATCCGGCTCGGGCGGGATCCGTCCCCGTCGGGTCGGGTCTGAGTCAGTCTCGTCAGAGACATCGAAATCTGTGAAAATCCTTTCACAAATTTCCTGTAATATCCGGCCATGCCCAAGAAACTACGTACCTCAAATACCGTAGTCGGCCTTGGCCAATCAGCAACTGCCTGAATCTTCTGGGGATCAACAGAAATGCCTTCTCCGCTAATCACATGCCCCAGAAATGAAATACTCTTCAGCCAGAATTCACACTTGGAGAACTTGGCATACAGCTGATGCCGCCTCAAAGTCTCCAACACAATCCTCAAATGTCTGGCATGATCATCCTCAGATGCAGAATATACCAGAATATCGTCGATGAATGATTTTGGCATACGACGTACGAAAGCTAAGAAGTAAACAGATTCCAATGGTTAAAGTCCAGTGGAAGCACCGTACTGCACGGGAAGCCACTTGGGAGAAGGAGTCTGACATGAGACGGTTGTACCCATACTTGTTTTGACTGAGTTTGGACTGGATAATGTCGAGGACGACATTTTTTTTTAAGTTGGGGAGATTGTAATATCAGTTTTTGCTCCAGGTTCGTCCGGACGAAGTCGGATCGTCCGGGACGATCGGTACAGGTTGTGCAGAGAAAATCATGTTTGGCTGTATGGTTCGTCTGGACGAAATCAGGATCGTCTGGACGAAAATAAGTCAGTGAACCCTTCGCCAGGGACGATGTTCAATTTTCGTCTGGACGAAATCATTCTCTTCATGGATCGTCCGGTACGAAGCTCGATCGTCCAGGACGATCAGTTTGGATATATATAGAAATGAGATATTTTGAAGAGAGAGAAAAAGTTGAGGAGAGAGAAAAACGAAGGAAAAAGTGGAAAAAGTGGATTTTCGGGCGACGCCGAGCTGTTTTCGTCCGAAGAGACTGTTGAGGAAATTGCTGTACGCAATGTAAGGCACAATCCGACTTTCTCAATTTTCAGAACCGTCGAGTTTGGCGGTATTATCTGTCCGGAATTAAGTTTTGTTCGCGATTTTCGTCCGTAATTTCCGACTGGTTTAGTTTCTACCGCGTAACTTTCTGTATTTTGTTGAAGTGCCGAGTGTGCACATTTTGGTTATTTTTTTTAGATTTTTGTCCGGGTATTTTTGATTCGACTGTGTTTTTAGTCGACTGGATTTTTCTGTGAACTTGGAAATTATCTGTGCAGTAGAATAAATGTTCTAAAATGTTGATATCTATATTCTGTGCGAATTTGGTGAATTTTGATTTTCAGGAAAATTGTGTAAATTCTGTATACTGCCGTTGTGCTGCCCGATTTTTTGAGTAATTTCTGTTTTGTCCGGAAATCTTCTGAATTGATATGCTATCTGTATATGCTATATAAAGGGAGTTATAAGGGGCCTGGATCCTATGAGATTCAGTTAGTGTCTGGGAATTCTGAAATGAGCTCAATATGAAATCTGTTATCTGTTGTGTTCCGGATCCGAGGAAACAATCTGTTTAGGTGCTATATGCACTATATATGTATTCTGGTGCTATAAGCACATCTGATCTGATCTGTTTTGGTGCCGTGAGCACAAAGGGAGGCATAAGGGGCCTGGATCCTATGAGATTCAGTCAGTGTCTGGGAAGGGAGGCATAAGGGGCCGGAATCCGTAGAGATTCCGTCAGTGTCAGGGCATTTAGCTATATGTATCTGTTCTGTTATCTGTATCTGTTCCGTACGAAATTGTGATTCTGATATGATATGATCTGTACGATTCTGATTTCTGATTTCTGTATAATTCTGGACTCCGTTGATTTATTCTGTTCTGTGATCTGATCTGTACGACTCTGATTCTGATTTGATATCTGTCCGTATAAGTTCTGATTTCCGATTCTGTTCCGATTTCTGATCTGATTTCTGTCTGATGAGTTTGGTTTTGGTTTCTGAGAATTTAGATTGGTGGTTTATTGCTTTGCTGAGCTGTTGAGCTCACCCTTGCTTTCTGGTGGTTTTCAGGTTCTGGGAAAGGGAAGGAAGTCCAGGACTAGAGTTCTGAGTTCTGATCAGTATAGGTACTTTTGTACTTTTGATTTTTGTACAGTCATGGCTTTTCTGTTCTGTATTCTGTTCTGTTTAAAAGCCATGTACTGTTCTGTATATGATTATTTTGAGGAAATGAAAAGATAGATGTTTTGTTCCGCTGTGTTTGATGATTTTAGTAGCTCTGTTGTTCTGTGTGTGTCTGTTGAGTTAAGTATTTGGAAGATCAGTTCAGTAACCTAATCCAAAGCCAGATCCTAGATAAGTAAGAACAGCTCCGTCGCGATCCGGCTCGGGCGGGATCCGTCCCCGTCGGGTCGGGTCGTGACAGGATGTCCCTTCCTCTTTGAATTTCAAATTGAATGTTTAAATCTCACTTGAAATTGTCACTTTGACATTTACAACTCAATGCTCAAATTAAATTACATCAAAGAAATTGAAAAATCTAGACTCAACACCTATAGGGTTATCCTAATAATTTAACATTTAAATAAATATCCCAAGCAATTAATATTTAAAATTTAAAATGCTCAAATCACAGACACGCTTGACCATGCTTTTTTAACATTAAAGGGGGACTTACGCATTCTGAAGCACCTATAGAAAATATCATTAATTTAAAGCTTAATTTAATGTCCCCTTTAATTTTTATGTCATGTATGAACATGACCACCTATATAAGATTGAATTAGTATAAATCTTTCATATCCTAAGGGTAATCTATTGCACAATCAATCACATCACAGAGTGTAGGAAGTAAGTAAACAATCAAGCAATCTAAGTTAGCAAATATGATGTAGTGAAAACTCAAAAAATTGACACATAGCAGAAAAGTAAACACCGTCCTAGCTTAAGACTAGAGTTGGTTGTTCTAGCAAGTCATCTAAAGTGTGTAGGGTAGGCTGTATGATTTGGATATGCCATATATATGATAATTAATTAAAGTTGTTTGATGTTCTAGTCGGTTGAAAGGCTTAAGAAATTTAAGTTTGAGTTTAGATATTAATGGCTTAAAACTGATTTTAAAGTATATTTTATAGGATTATTGATTACCACCTTTGTTTATCGTTGAGACTGTGAAGTTTATTACACATTCTTAGGGCTAATTCAATAGTCTTGTAGGCTTGGGTTACCTAGTGGTAATCGGTACGTTTAGGTGAATTAGATCGATTAAGACTTAAGTTAATATTTTCTTGATCTTTAAATGATTTTTGAATTTCAGAAATTTTTTGGATTATTTTTATCATTTAATTAATGAGTCAAAAGTTGACTTTTTGATTAAGGTTAAATTCTAGAAAGTTAAAATTTTTATAAAATATTTGACCCTAAGATGATTTAGATTTTTCTACATTTAGTTATGAAGGTTTGAAGTTTTGACTTAAGTTTGATCGGATTGTTGATTTTAAAATTTTAATGATTTTTAAAGGTTTGATATTTTTGATAAATATTAGATTTTATTTTGAGTTGAATGCCTTTGAGTTTGATTAATTTAGATTTTTTTTAATTAGTTATGATCTTTCAAAGTTTGAGAATTAATTTAATTTTTAAATTGTTTTAATTAAAGACTTTATTTATGATTTGAATCCAAATGAACTCCAAACTTCTTGAAATCACATCCAAAGATCAGAAATGATCTAAGGAGGGATTATCAAGTGTTTAAGATTTTTTTGGAATATTCAAAGTTTTTTAATTAATTAAATTATTTAAATATTGAATTTCAATTAAAATTAAATTAAACTTAAATCTGTTTCAAAATATAATTCACGTCATTTTATTATATTAGTTAGTTTGATGGTGTTAGTACTAAGAGTACAGTACATCCCCTGTAGATCTAGGATCAAAGGCTAGCGTTATAAGTATATTACTATATGGCTTATCGTTGGGTGACCTCTCCATTCTTGGGAGGCTATAAATCACATTTATATATATGGGTGGATCCCCATATAGCCTAGGGTGGGCAAATGCCCACCCTAAAATAAAATGTATTTTTGAAGGTTAATTTGGAATTTGACCCCCCTAAAAAGTTATTTGCCCATCATTTAGGGAGAGCAAGAAGCATTGGATGAAAAAAACTACAAAAAGGTAATGTACTTACTTTCTAGTTTGTATAAAGTATGAGTGAAATTTTATCCAATGGAAAAAGAAATGTCTTATGATTTATAAGTTGGATTTAAAAGGAATTCTAAGAAATAAGAGAAAAAAATTTATAATTTGTATACAAATAAATCTTTATTTTTGTTGGCTATTTTTTTTATTGCATTGCGTTAAAATAAATTTTATTTATTTTTGATTTGTGCATGAGTGATTCTTAAATCCATTAAATATTATTCATACATTATGGTTTAATTATCTCTTTTTTTGCTTAAGTTAGATAACATTAAGCTTATTTATTATTCTTTTTCTTTAAGTTAGGGTCTAGCTTCAGCATAACTTATATGATTATGCTCCAACTTATATTATTACTAAAATCAATATTAAATTGGAAGATAAATGATAAAATTTTCTCTTATAAATTTGATAGCATTCGCCTAGCTGCCCGCGCGATAACCCCAGCAGCGCGCCGCCCACTTGTCGGCCGAGGCCGCCCACGCTCCAGCTAAGACCTCCGGCGCTCCTCTCGAGGAGACCAGCGCGCTCGCTGAGACCACCCGTGCGAGCTCTTGCCTGCCCAGGCTCGCATCCCCGTCCCACGCGCGCACCGCATCCAGCCTGCGCGCACTCGTATCTAGCCCGTGCACACCCTCGTGCTCTTCCTGCGTCGGATCGGGTCAACCCGGCAACCTGCCAGGTTGGGTCTGGGTTCGAATTTCCGACCCGTTTACCTAACCGGGTCGGGTTAGGGTCGACCCGTTTGAACTCAAGTCAGTTCCAGGTTTGACCCAAACCCGACCCGTGACCTGATTTTGAAACCCCTATTCATTTCTCTCAGACAAATCAGATGAAAACATGATCTTTGTGTGTGTTGAATAGCCCATTGAGTCTATCTCCTTTAAATCAAAAGAACCTAAGAATCCCACTATGCATTGAATTGAGAAGAGAATAAATATTTGATTAATTAATCCTATATTACATTCATTCAAAATAATTCTTATAGTTATAAAATCACCATGATATATAAAATATTTGATTGTAGTTTTGTCTTAATTTTAGTTTCTTAATGAATTTGGCACTATTTAATCAGAAAGATTGTTGTTGTCTCTTTCTACCAATAAAATTTATTTTTATAGCAATATTAGTTGAGATTTAAATCAATACTCAATGCCATTAGGAAATTTTTCTTTAATTTGAAGCTTTTAGGTGATTTTTCGATCACAGTTCTTAACCCCATGAATGTTTTAATTAAACTCATGAACGACTTTGATTATTGTTAGATTTTCTCCCACATATCTTATTTTGTGCATAACTTCTACATGAAAGTGGTGAAATGGTCCCCTAATTTGGATGTTGAGGTGGACTCTCCAGTTGTCCCCATATGGGTTTCCTTCCCTCACCTTAGGCCTCATCTTTTTTCCTGTAGGGTTCTTTTCGGTTTGGGTTCTATCTTTGGTCGCACTCTCAAGTCAGACAGTGCTACAGCTTCGGGTTCCCGTCCCTCGATTGCTCGTATCCTTGTTGAATTAGATGTTACAAAAAATTACCAGGATAAAATTTGGATAGGTTCTATGGAATCGGGATATGTTCAAATGGTTATTTTTGATGATCTACCTCATTTCTGTAAGCACTGTAATTCTTTAGGGCATTTAAAGGATGTTTGTCCTGTTTTGCATCCTAGTTTTAATATTTCCAAACCTTTGGTTGGCCCGTACGCAGTATCTGGATAGAATGTGAAGGATGTTGGCTCTAATGATGTTCTTAACCCGTCCAATATTTTTGTCCGACAGTCTGAGAATACTGGAATGGGTGGTGTGGTCGGTATCCCTATGGTGGCTGATATTGTTTTATCCCCTGATGCCTTACCTTTTGTTTCACCAGTTACTGATTTAGGCTCCCCGAGTCTTTTCTTGTGTGCTTCTTTACCTGTTATGTCGAACATTGGGTTAAGTCATGTTGTTGAGGCTATTGTAGGTGTGCAATCTGTAAATCTTTGTGAGGATGGTGCTTTACCTTCTTTAATGTGTAATAATGTTGTAGGGAATTCTAGCTGTGCTTTTAATGCTAATTCCGTGGTTTCGGAGGGCTCTGCCCAGGCTGTTTTGGGTGGTTCTTTGTAGAATCCTGAGGTTTTGGGTGTCTAGGTTAGGTCTGGCACTGAATGTGGTACTTTGGGTGGGGTTGGGCCTTGTAACCCTTCCTTTTCAACTCCGGTGAATGACAATTTAGTTAAGAGCTCGCTTGTGGATGTGCCAATCAATTTTATTGAGCCTCAAGCCTTGGTTTACTGCTTCTATATGGTGCCAATTTTTTTGGTGCTCTCCTATTTTTATTTTATATTGGTCGGGCAATGATGTGTTCTGGGCTCGTTTCTCCATTAGCTTGGTCCCTGACAACCTTTGGTGGTGATCGTTTGCTTGGTTGGGTTAGCTGCTTCGGTTTGTATCTTCACCAAATTGGAAGGTCGGTGCTGTGCTTTTGGGAAGCTGGTAGTCTCGACCAAATACTGAGCCCTCGATTTTTGGAATTCCAATGTATTTTCTTTTGCTTTTTGGGGGGTTATATTTCTGGGATTTTGTACTCTGTTTTTATTAATATAATGTTCTCTTGTTAAAATAATAATAATAATAATAATAATAAACAATTGAAAGAGACGGCGACCATCTATTTTATTAAAGAGTACCAAATTTGTAGTTCATGTCTTTATGAAACTCAATTTTTTTCAACTTTTAGGTTGTTCATAGTTTTAAAGATTTATTTGTAAATCGAGTGTTTACAAAATTTAATTTCGAAGACAAAATAGTAAGCTAATCTTTACTGATTTCCATAAAGAAACAAGTTCAAATAGCCTTCAAAGAAAATGAAATAATAAGAAAACAAAGAATTTAGGTGATTTGAGTTCTTATGAACTCTACATCCACGACATAACCTTGTTTATCATTCTTTATTCAAATATGTCTAGAGAAAATATGATACAAGATTTGTATATACAGAAATGGCTTCAGACTTTTCTAACAGCCGCTTACAATTGGCTGAACCAAATAATAGCTTACTTATAATAGTAAAATACCCAACTACAGAGATCTTATAACAGCTCTTTAACAGTACGTAGCCACAAAAAATATGTTAATAGCACCAATTAACTCCACAAACAAGATCTAAATAGATCTTCATAAACAGAAACATCATGTAACTAAAAAAAAAAAAAAAAAATAGATATTGGGTAAACTAGGGAACGAAATATTAGGCAATGTAAATAAGCTGTGGTGGCCATTTTCCTGTATTTACCATTGTACCCGTATGAGCCTATATAAACAGACCCTGTAACACCTGAACAATTAATCTACTTTTACTATTTTCTATTCTTGTCTTCTTCTCTCTCTCTCTAATTCTCTCATGGTATCTTGAGCCAAAATGGGGGACCAAAATTCAGCCACTTCTCTCCCTCCCTCCTCCACCATTGCCGGCACCTCCACCGAGCTCCCTATACCGACTTCACTAAAATTTCTCATCTCTAATGTAAAGAATCTGATCCCTAATCCCCTCACCATCGACAACTATGCGATATGGCACATACAGATCATCCAACACTTCACCGCCAATGGCTATGCCGGACATCTCACTGGTAAATCTCCTCCACCTTCCACCGAAAACAATCAAGATCATCACCGCTGGCTTCTTGTAGACAGAAACTTGATTTCAGCCTTATTCTCCACCATTTCACCTCCTATTCTTCCCTATGTAATCAATTCCTCTACTGCCCACGATGTTTGGACAATTCTTGAATGCCGATTGCAACCAATGAGCCATTCTCGAGTAATACAACTCAAGAATGAACTCCATCACATCCAAATGAAAGATCTAAGTATGCAACAATATCTTTCTCAAGTCAAGAACATCATCGAACACATTGCCGCATCCGGCTCGCACGTCGATCCAGAAGACGACATTCTCTACATTTTAAACGGGCTACATTCGTCCCATAATTCGTTCAAGACCACCGTTCGCATGTCCTCTCTTCCGGTAGATCTTGACAACTTGTACTCTTTCCTCTATAGTGAGGAGATCCATGTCCAACAAGAACTGCTCAAGGAATCTGCCCACAGCTCGTCGGCAATGGTTCTTCAAGCCAACGTGCCGAACGCAAATCGTTGGCGTTCTCAAAAGCGGTCAGCCAAGAATCCCAACAATGGCACCCACCAATTCACTGCAACACCAACGCCTTAGGCTCCGCCTGCCCCTTCCACGAACCGGCCCACTTGCCAAATCTGCAGGAAACTTGGTCATATCACAATTAATTGCTGGCATCGCTGTAATCCCAAGTATGCTCCTATAGCACCTAATGGCCAACGCGCCATGATGGCTCAACCCACGGCCTACCCGTCTCAAGATTGGATAGTTGACTCCGGAGCCTCATCTCACCTCACTCCGGATTCCTCCAACATCTAGTTTCCTCTCTCCTATTAGGGAAATGACATTGTCTCCATTGCCAACAGAACAACTCTACCCTTTCACAATTTCGGGCAGGGGCTGCTCTCGTTACCGGACACGACTCGTAAGCTTCGCCTGTGTAATCTCTTATATGTCCCCTCTCTTACTCACAATTTATTATCCGTTTCAAAATTAACTTCCAATAATTCTATTTCGATAACATTTGATGCTAATGGATTTGTAATTAAGGACCTTTTATCCTGCTGTTTGAAATGAACAGACAGGAAGCTGGTTTGACATACTTGGTAGAGAGGGCCTGACACAGCACCTGGCAGGAACTCCTCGCCACCCTTTCCCCTGAGTGTCTTATTCCGATTAGGCAGACACCAGGTCTCGTGATTCCTTTGTTTGCTGGCCCGATTTGGTCAGGCAGATACTGATTCACCCCAATCCACTGCTATGAGATGAGCAGGAGGATATGGGATCCTTTCACCTTCCATTCTGTTGATTCGATATTGTCAGATAGATAGTTGGTATGCTTTTACTATCTTACTTTTGGTTCTTCTCTTGGCTCTGCCCCACTACAGGGTAAGGCTAAAGGAGAACCTCTCTACCTTTTTTCACCATTTTAGGAAGTTTTTACTTTTGATCCTCTCTTTGGCTCTGCCCTCACTATAGGGCGAGGCTAAGGGAGAATTTTTTTACCTTTTCCACCCTGGTGGTAACCTTTACTTTTGATTCTCCTTTCTTCTCTGCCGTCGCTATAGGTCAAGGCTATGGGAGAATCCCCTTACCTTGTTTTCACCTCTTTAGGTGACCTGTACCGTTAGTTCTATCTTTAGCTCTACCCTTGTCGAAGGGTGAGGCTAGGAGAAGAACCTATTACTTGTTCACCATTTTGGTGTACTTTACTTATGCACTGTTGTTTCTCACTCTCCCCTAGGCTCTGCCCACGTTGTTGTGTAAGGCCAGGGGATGAGTCTCTTACCTTTTCTTCTACCTTTTTGGCACTCTTTTACTCGTACCCTTTACTCTACTTTATGTGGCTTAGTTGGTCAACACCAACACGAGCGGTTCACTAGTTGTTCGCCACTCCTGTTGGGGGTCCGTTTGTTGACCTTGATTTTGCCCAGATCCGGGCCCAGCGTAAACCTAGGTTGACCTATTAGGCCTTTTGAGCCCAAATCTATTTTAAATCGATTCGAATCTTGGCACGGCCCAATACCTCCTCCCCCTTGACCCCCTTGATTGGTTTGACCAAGTCAAACGTGGACATGGTCAACCATGGATTTAAATAGGTCATAAACACCTATTTAGGAGGAATTAAGGCCTAATTAATGCAATTAAAGCCTCCCTTTTGAATTTCAAATGAAACCCACGGACAAATCCTGCTATTTTCCCTCCCAATTAGATCTAGATTCGATCGTGGCCATTGGTTTGAATCCTAGAGCTTTAAATATCAAAAGCATAAGTTATTTTTGGACTTTTTTTGCTCTTTCTCTCGATCCAAGCCCCCAAACCCTCTGAGATTTTGTGTGAGCACTCTTGGAGAGTTTCCCCATCTTCCCTGACAAGATCCCGGCGTCCTAGGCTCGCCGGCGGCGAGAACTTCGATGAAACGGAAGACAAGAAGCTTTCGGGGCTTCTATCACTTGATCCAAGGAAAATCAGGGTTCGACGTCAACTAGAGATACTCCTGCAGTGTCAACGAATCCAACAAACCCAAGAACGCAAAAATCCGACAGATAGATCTCTTAAAAACCCTTAGAATAGATCACGTAGCTTTTGGTTAAATAGCTCTTTTGAAAAGCTGATTATTTTCCAAACGGATTTTCCCCCATGATTTCTGTTCATGTATAGAACTTGTGTGTAAAATTTCACGAAGTTTCGATGCGTATCGAGTGAGAACGAAGCGCAATAGTGCTCTAGGGCTTGGTCCGGCCATGTGCATGCATGGGATGGATCATAGACCGTCGGATTCGAGATCCACGGTCCAGATTTTGTTGTACGCCATGCTGGTTTGATCTGCCGCTCATTGGGTTGCTACATTGAGTCATCCGACTCGATCAGAGACGTCCGTTTTGAATGGCGCGGGATCGGATGGCTGTAGCGGCTCGGTGACGTGGATGAGTGGCCTTGACCTTGATTGCGGCATGATTGCCTCAATCATTTGTTGGCGACGCAATCATTGCGCCGCCGCCAATGATTCGCCACAGGAGGCGGAGCCAATCCCGTTGCGCCATGTGGCGCCGCCGTTATTTAATATTATCTTAAATTATTTTTTAAATGTGTTTTAAGCTAGTTTCATTTAAAAAATCACAAAAAATTCATTTTTTGTCTTATTTTCGTGTGTAATATGTCGAACCGCTCGTATTTTCATTCTCTACATTCTAAAATTATTTTAAAACAAAAATAGCATGAATATTTGTAGATATTGGAAAAACAACAAAAATCCCCTTTTATTATTATTACTTAAATTGGTATTTTAGTAATAATTATTATTATATTAGTATTTTTATTATAGCTATTTATAACTCAAAAAGTTTAGGTATATCTGTAATTATTAGTGAAAACAGCAAGTGCAGTTCTTTTAATACTATTGTTATTTCATTATTTTTGCTATTAAATTATAATTAATATTATGTTAATCAAAAGTATTCTTGTCATAATCATTTTAAACCTTTTATGTTACTGTTTTAGTATTGTTTTGTTATTATTATTATTATTATTATTATTATTATTATTATTATTATTATTATTATTATTTTTAGAAGGTTCAATTTTTAGAAGGTTCAATTTTTAGACTTGTGAACTTATTTTATCTCAATAATTTAGATTGATCAGAGTTGCTCGGCCCTTAGATTTATGAGCATGTAGAGTTTTAGAAGGTTTGGTCTTTAAACTTGTTGAACCCATGTTTTGATTTCACTTTCAACCTTTTAGGCCAATGAATGTAGCTCAACCCTTAGATTTATGAGCTTGAAAAGTTACATTTGACTGCCATAGGTGGATTATACATTTTTATATATAATATTGCTTCCCCTTATCTGGCAAATATATATTATAAAAATTGTCTCTTATCTTACATGATTATATGGCAAATGCCTCATTCCTTACATGGTAATACAAAATAATTCCAATTTAAAAGAGTATATGGAAAAATGCCTCCTACCTTGTAAGGGTATTTAGAGATTGCCTCCTACCTTGCATGAATATATAGAGTTTGACTAATGCCTTGCAGGAGTATATGAAATTGTCTTCTGCCTTACAGAAATATAAATTGCCTCATTTCTTGTAGAAGTAGATGAAAATTATCTTGTGCATTGCAGGAGTATATTAAAATTATCTCTTGCCTACAGTATAGAGATTGCCTCCTACTTAGTAGGAATATATAGTTTGACTCATGCCTTACAGGATTATGTTAAATTATCTTCTGCCTTGCAAAAAGATAAATTGGCTCCTATCTTGTTAGGAGTAGATGAAAATTACCTCGTGCATTACCGGAGTATATACAAATTATATTCTACCTTACAAAATTAGTTATGCTATTATTCACATTGTGAATTGTCATAACAATAAAAAGATGTAATTTAAACAAAATTAGTTCTGCTATTATTTTAAATAATTTTAAAATAATTATAATAAAGTTAATAGTCATATTCTTATATTTTATGAGAGAAATATAGAATTCCTTAAAAATTGCAACATTTCTTATTCCCAATGAGTTGAGTTTGCTAAACAAGGTTATGGGGATTTACGCAAATATTTTGGTGAAGATTTACTACTAATATATATATACTTGGGTTGATATGAAGAAAAAACTTAAAGAATAGTATTAATCATGATGCATTTATTATAGAGATTAATTTCATGATTAATTTATGAATTAAATTTTCATAGTCAAGTTCTATCTTACTCCATTTAGCTTTGCAAGTTACAAGTTTTATCCATGTACTCTTTCCTTTTTTATTTTATAGACACGACTCCATCTATTTATCCTTGAATTATCATTTGAAGCATGTTATTATAGTTAGGCAGGGAATTTTAAACAATTTACAATGATACCTTTAGCATTTCACTAGTTTATAATGTTTAATTTACCCTTGCAAACTTCACTTAGAATGTTTTCAAATAATGAAGGGATTGTTATGTTGCTTGTTTTTTTTTTTTTTTAATTGTTATGTTGCTTGTGAGACTGCAAGTTATTGCAAATTAAAGGATTCCTGGAAAGATAAATTAAGTAATTTATGTTGCAATAACAACAACATCAAGCCTTTATATCACTAGTGGGGTCAGTTACATGAATATTTTTTCTCCACTGTCCTGTTAAGAGTCAAATTATCATTTAGGTCTAATAAAAAATGTCATTTCTAATATTTTCTAATCAAGTCTTTTTAGATCTACCTCTACCTTACTTAACATAGGCTAAATTTTAATCATTTACTCTCATAATTGGGTCATCAGAAGGCCGCCTGATGGGGACATCAGCTCGTGAAAGGTTTATCAGAGGTGTGGCCGTCGATTTACGGCCACAATCGAGTCCTTATATTTCAGAGTATTTATGTTATTTTTCTATTCATGTATTTTTTCTATTTTTTGTATCATGTATTTGTTTTTATTATGTTTCCAGTTGTACCCTTTTTGTGGACATTGTCGTTTGTAAGCCTAAAGGGCAAGATTGTCTTTTATTTTTCTTGAGTCCTTGTACTTGACTATTTATAGCCTTTTCTCTCATCGTATGAGATTAATGAATGATTGCTTATGAATTTTTCTTCTTGGTTGAGTTTGAGAGAGAGCTTGAGAGTTCTATGTTAGAATAGTTGCTATTTGAATGATTTATATTTGTGCAACTTATGTAGTTTTGATGATTCCAAACATTATTGTTCAAATGAATAGTTATCTCCTAACACTTTTAGAAGATTTGCTTTTGCTCTTGTGTGTACTAACATTTCAGGAAAATCAGACTCCAGACTACGATAACTTCAAATCAAATTCAACATGAGATATTTTGTTTATTTGAAGTTTGCAGTTTCTTTGAATTAATTTTGAAAGGAAGTGATTGTAATTGAGTGAATAAAAAAACTTACACACACACATAAGGAGATCATACAATTTTATACTGATCGTACAGGACGATATTTATCGTACTGGACGATCTGTCAGTTATCTCCTATAGAGCACTTGGAACGAATAGGAACTTGCTCGAAAAAATTTTTATAAGTCCTATTCGTCCAGGACAATTTTTATTATCGTCCCGGACGATTGGTTCTCTGTAAAATTTTCGTCCAGACAAATTTTATTATCGTACGCGGCGACCAGTGCTCTGGAAAAATTTCGTACAGACGAAATTAAATATCGTACCGGACGATCAGGTCTCTGGAAAATTTTCGTCCAGACGAAAACAAATTATCGTCCGTGGCGATTGGTCCTCTGGAAAATTTTCGTCCAGACGAAATAAATAATCGTCCAGGACGATCGGCTCTCTGGAAAATTTTCGTCCAGACGAACATATTTTCGTCCAAACGATAAACTGACTTAGAACAGTTTTCAGCAGTTTCTAGAACCGACCTTGTAATAACCGTTCGTACTGGACGAACCTAGTTCGTACAGGACGATCATCTGTACGAAGTCATTTCGTACACATATACAAATTGGGTCGTTTTAGATCGTTTAAGTAAAATCGTCCAGGACGATCCAGGATCATACCGGACGATCCACTGCGTACAGAATTGGAAACTTGCAGTTTTTGGGCGGTTTTTCTTGTCTTTTGTATAAATAGTCCAAATTTGACTGCCACCCAATCTTTTTGTCATTTGATCTTCGTGCCTCTTGAGAGAATAGCCAAGGAGAGAGTGGAAGAGAGCATTCAAAGGAGGATTCCTACCACTGGAGCGAGAAGGCTTCACTTAGATTACTAAAGTAAGAATCTCTACTTGTGAAATTGGATTTCTTCACTCTTTTCCTTCTTCCTTCTAGATTCTTGTGAGAAGATCAGTCAAGGAGATTCGGTTCTCTGCCGACACTTGGAGAGTGTGAACAGACGAAGGGTTCTCTGCCCACACTAGGAGAGTGTAAAAGGACGAAGGTTCTCTGCCTACACTTGGAGAGTGTAAACAGCCGTAGGGTTCTCTACCCACACTAGGAGAGTGTAAAAGGACGACGGTTCTTTGCCAGCACTATGGATTGTGTAAAAGGACGACGGTTCTCTGCCGCACCGGGTAGTGGTGAAAAGAGTGTGTTGTAAAGGCTTCTCCGCCTTGCTGTGGGTGCTAAAGGAGAGTCACTTTGTGGTATTAGTGCAATACTCAGAGGGTGTCTCTGGGGAGTGGATGTAGGTCTGGTTATAGACCGAACCACTATAAATCTGGTGTCATTTACTTTATTGTTTTTATGTTTCCGCACTTTAAATTTCAGTTTTAACAACTCTGTGGTTGAAAAACATTTTTCTACAAACTTTAAAAGAAAATTTTATTTCGGTTCAACTTTATCATTAAGAGGGTTTAAAATTTTTAAAACTACCAATTCACCCCCCTCTTGGTAGCCGTGGGACATTTACTTAGGCTTAACAACCTAATTACTGGACTCATCATTCTAATGGAGAGAGATCCCTAGGAGAGGGAGATTTGCGCAATACCCACTAACCTAGATAAGTCGGGTTCGTGGTTCCAATCCCTATCTTCTTCTTCTTGCCTTCCCCTCCATCTAAGCCGCTGGTTCTCACCCTCACTCGAGCCCCTTCCTCCCCTTCCAATCCCACGGCAAAACCCCTACCCAACTCCACCACCCGCTGGCCCCCCATCCAACCCGTGCCCTCCTTCTTCCCCATTGCAAACCTCATTTCCTAATTTGAGTTGGGTCAAATTTGGATGAGTTTGAAATTCAAATCCCATTGATTTGAAATTCAAAATCTTTCCTAATTTACCAATTCTATTTTTGGAAAGTTCTTTATTGAATCCCTAATTGAATTTTGATTGAGAGAGGATTGGATTAAATCTTTCCTATCTCATGAATTTAAATTAGGAAGTTGCATTAACTCCCCAAATCTTCTCCTTTCTCCCCTTGGATGCCGCCTGCCCCCCTTGTCCCTATCTCATTAAAAATCTTTTAATTGTTTTCTAAAACCCCTTCCTCCCTTAGGAAATAATTCCAAATCATTTTAATTTTCTTCCTTGGCTGAAATCCCCATGCCCTTGATTTAATTTCTTTCTAAAAGAAATCTTCCCTTATGAAATTAAATCAAGTCCTTCCTCAACCTCTTGCCGCCGCCCCCCTCTTGCCTCCTCTCCTCCTTTGATTATGCTAAACCAAGAGAATACTTAGGAAGGGGATATTTCAAGTTCCCTCCATCCACATGACCCAAAGCCAAAGTTGATTTCCTCCTATTGAATCATCTTTATTAGGCTTTCAAAACTCTGAAATACAATTTCAGATTTTGAGATGGAAGTTGCCCTTATCTCTACTCTACTCTACGAAGACGAGAAACCTCTTTCTCGCCGCATTTGTGAAGAGAGCAAGTTCTCGTGAAGACGTTGTCACCTAAACACCAATGAATGTCGGATCCAGAAACTGAATATGGTTTGAGTTGGGACGAAGATGGTTTCACCGACATCTTTCGATCAACTTTCTTCGAAGTGAATCCTAGGATTGACCATACTGTCGAAAACTACTTGGAGTGTATTCTATACACCTTAGTGGAAGCTATCAATGAGCACTTTGAAGGCGTCGAGTGGAGGATCTCCACCAATCCTTGACGAAAGGTTCTCTTTTCTCCTTTCATCTTATCTCGTTAAGTCTAACTTCTCTTGGCTTGATTGCAGTCACGACGGACAACTCTTCACTGCTCATGCTAAAGCTTAGTAAACGTAGGGTTTGAGTGCACCTTTATGTTTACTATCTCTTGTTGTTATATTAGGAATTTCTTTGAAACTACTACTTGCCACTGTATTGTTTTCTATTTTATTTTGTAAAGTTTCAAATCTCTTGCCATGTGATTTAGCCTAGGTGGGTGTGACCCCTATTTGTTTTGATTCATTGTTTTAAATTGCTAGTAGTTTTGTTCTATGATTACTCTAATCACGAGTTGTGCAAAATCCAAATGAACTAATAGCATTTCACATTTGAAGTCCTGCATCACCGCCGTTTTATGTGACCAAACCATCTAAGGCGACTCTCTTTGATCTTATCTGTCATTGGAGCTACTCCAACCTTTTCAAATATATGCTCGTTTTGTATCTTGTTTCTAAAAGTAAAACAACTCATCCACCCGAGTGTCCTCATCTTTGCAACACTTAACTTAATATTATTCTTCTCTTTTAATGGCTAATATTCTGTGCCACAAAGCATTGTAAATCTAACCATCATCTTATAAAATTTTCCCTTAAATTTGAGTGGAACTTTTCTATCACACAAGCCCAAAGCATCATCTACTTCAACCCAACTTTAATTCTACTAATAATATCCCCATCTATTTCACTATCACTCTAAACAATAGAACCAATATATGTAAAATGTGTACTCTTATTAATGACTTGATGGCTCAAGGTCACAAACCACCCTACCAGATCTATTACTACTAAAATTACACTCCATGTATTCCGTTTTAGATCTACTCAAATGAAAATTTTTAGACTCTAAGGTTGACCTCCATAATTTAAGTCTACCTTCAACTCCCTCTCTAATCTTATCAACAAGAAGAATATCATCAGTAAAAAGCATACACAAGAGAACATCTTTTTGCAAATCTCTAGTAAGAACATCATGAAGCAAAAATATATGGCTTAAGGTTTTGATCCAACTGAAATAGGAAAATACTTGGTTAAAACATCTTGTGTTTGGGCACAAGTAACAACTCTAGCATACATATCCCTAATGACTTGAATATAAGCATTATTAACCCCTTTCTTTTTTAGAACTCTCTATAACACTTCTTTTGATACTTTATCATATGCTTTTTTAAATCAATAAATATCATATGCATATCCTCCTTATTCTCGCTATACTTCTCCAACCAACCCGTCAATAAATGTATAGCTTCCATAGTAGACCTACCTAGCATGAATCCAAAGTGATTTTGAGAAATATTAGTATCACGCCGTAAGCTATGCTTCATAACTCTCCCCCATAGTTTTAAAGTATGACACATCAACTTAATTCCTCTACACTTCACACAATCTTGTGCATCACCTTTATTCTTAGAACTAGTAATCAACACACTCATTTTTCACTCATCTAGCTTCTTTTTAGTCTTCAAAATAATATTAAAAAGTTTAGTAAGCCAAAAAGTTATTTCTTCTCCTAAACATTTTCACACCTCTATTGGAATATCATCAGGTCTAATAGTTTTTCCACCCTTCATTTTTTTAAAATCTCTCTAACTTCAATTTTAATTATACACCGATAAAAACAAAATTCTATATTTACATTTAGAGTGCTAAGGTCACTAAAGTTAATTTAATTTTCACAATATTCATTGAAAAACAAAGGAAAATATCACATCCATCTTTGTTGAATATCCTTCTCTAAAACAATTTTTTTTTATCTTCATCCTAATTAATGAACTTCACTTAAACTAAATCCTTTCTACTCCTAAGTAATTTATGTTGCATTAAAAAAATCTATTTATTTCGAAAATTAGGAAATCTGTGTAATAATATGATTGCTGACATAAAAAAAAATATGATTCTTTGAATTTTTCTATTCCTGTTTATGAAAATTGGCCATGAATCTTGTTTCTTATATTACCATAGAGTTCAAATTTATTTCCCAGTTATTATTTATGACCCTGCAATATTTTTTTCAGGCCTACTTTCAATTGAGAGTTGATATTTAACAACAATGGATTTCGTCCAGGCAAACAGAGGACTTGGCCTCACTGCAGACATTATTGATCACTGTTGATTGATCCTTAAATTTCCTGAAGGCCCCAACAGTACCTGGGTTAAATAATTTCTCTATTTACCTTCAGAATTACAGACAGTTTGAAATTTCCTTACTAATTTTGGCTTAATGCTTTATATCTCTTTACTGTATAATGCACAGTTTAAAATTTTAGAGCCGTTGGAATACCATTATGACATATATAAAGCTATTCTACTCTGGGAACATGTTAGTTCTTATTTCTAAATATATGTTTGATCCTCTTAAATAATATACACTGAACTTTAAAAAATGGCAGTGCCGTAATATGACTATCATCCTGACAAGAGAATACTTGGATATCCGACCAGACGGTTGGTTAGATTATGCAGCAAAAAGGATTGCACAGTTGTAAGATGCCTAACATTAGTTTTTCCATCAGTTTCATTTACCATGACTTAATTACCACCAGTTTCTTGGCATTGATGCCATCTGCTTCTTATCAGGAATGCATAGAGATGCTACAATTGCTCTCTTTGTGAGGAGCACCTTAACTTGATTTTGCAATCAAAGCCTCCTTTTCATCCACGACAATTAAGAACATGTGCTGTTGTTGGAAATTCAGAGGATCTCTTGAAGACAGAATTTGGGCAAGAAATTGATGAACATGATGCATTCTTTAGGGACAATGAAGCTCCGGCTAATGTTGTACGTAATTCAATATTTATTTCTCTTCTTTACAAAAAAATTTAAACTAAAGATTTTAAGATTCGCCAGTATATCATAGTGATGAAAATTGCTACAGTTTGAATATGGTGCCAAGCTACATTGCAAACTATTTTGCTTTGGGCTGCATGCAGGGGCAGAACCAGCCTTTGTTCTTAGGGAGAGAAAATTTATAAAAAAAGAAAAATATATATAAGACAAAATTCAAAACAAATTCTTATATTGCATTATAATTGTTAAATAATAAAATTGTAAGCTTTGCATTCAATTTTATATTTTTTGATAATGTTGTATCACAACTTCATTTGAATTCCAATATTGATTATTAACTTCCTAATTTGTCTGCATGTATTTAGATTTTATAGTTGACAATATTTTATGAAATATTTTCCATCTAAACTATCAATGATGATTGACATGTTTCAAGTTTAAATTTTCAAAAGTATTTAAATATGGACTTCTTAATGCCTCACTTTAACTAAAATTGGAGCTTGTGGAGTTTTCTTTCAATCTTGCCTAAATGTTTGTATTTGAAATATCTTTCCAATTGCTAACATCAATATCGAGAGCTGCTCACGGCACAAAGAAATACAGTACGGCTGCTTGTGGATGCATTGTGCTAGGACTTATCAAATTTGATGTTGATGATAGAGTGGGAAGGAGATTAAAGGAGCTAGAGATGGAGATGAAGGTAGAGGAGAAGCACGGTGGAAAAATATTGAGTTTTTTGTGGACGCACACACTGATTCTTTCAACTCCCATCATGTAATGCACTGTAATGATGCATATTTGCTACATCGAGTCAAGATCTTCTTCCTAAGGAAGGGCATCATTTGTAATCAATTGCGAACACTAGTGGATTCATTTAAAATGGGTTAGACCCCGTAGTTTTTCTACTTTTCAGAGGTTAATTTCCATATAAAAATTATGGTGTCTATTATAACACTATAATCATACTCATTTATTTGTTTGTGATGGATCTTCTTACAAAGTTAAGATGCTAAATTATATCACTCTCTACTGCTACGAATCTTCAAGGACGCAACATGTACTAAATAGCTGCATTAGAAAGCAGTAAGAAAGCTATCTCAAATAAAACCTTAGTTGCTTAAATTCATCTAACTGTGAACCAATTTCTAGCCAATTCAATCAAACACTAAAACCATTTTACTCGAGAACAAAAATTTTTTGATGAACTAGAGATTAAACTGTTGAATTGTGTGTTTTGGTTGAACCTTCAAAATCGAATTTTATGTTTAACATCATCGTTTTTTTATTAGAATGTTGAAAATAGCTACACTTCAAAAATAAAATGAAAGAACATGGAGTAATCAAATTTAAATAATGCGATTAATAAAATTGATTAGAATTGATACGTCATCACAAAATTATCTTGATTGGGCACGAATCTCGAGGTAGAATCAGTTCATAAACTTCAAAAATTAAATTCGAGGGCATATGAACTCCGATTTCAGCGAGCTTATAGTCAAACTGAGCGTCTCAGAAATACAAATCCAACGACACCAAATTCGACCCAATCCAAGCTCAAATGAGTCCGAATCAAGGACCCAAAGCACTGTTAGAAGGTTCAAACCGCAATTTCAGTTACCAAACGGTCTCCGATTTTGAAGAGCTTATACTCGAATCAAACAGCTTGATGAGTCAAATCCAACGAGCCCAAGATCTCCAAATTCCGACATCATTAAGGCCTTCAAATGCCCAACGAACAGTGCAAGATAAAAGGATTCAATATCGGCCGTCCATTCAAAACACTCCCAATTCGCCCCTGATCTCACGCCTATTTATGGGCTATGCCACTCCAAAAAAACTATAAATAGAGCCTTCATTCTACACCAAAGGGGCTCAAGTGAAGAGAGAAAAGAAGAAGGGAAGAAGAGGAGAAAGGGGAAAAGGAGAATCCTCTCCTCCTCGACCACCGCCGGAGCTCTTCCCGCCGCCCGAACATGCCGGGATTCTACCAGATATTTGGGTGAACGCCAGTATTCTTCCCAACTTTCATGGGATGTGGAAATTCTTCTCATTTAACGACAGAGTTCCCTCCTGACGCCGAAACTCCGCCCAAGTGAGGCCGAATTTCTCCTCTACCACCAACAGACGTCGGACTTCTACCCGATGTCGGACCTTCACTCTTAGCCAAGTTTCTACCCGACGCCGGACTTCTACCGGTTATCGGACTTCGCTGGACGTCTATGCGAAGATGCATTTCTTTTCATTGCTGGACTTCTACCTGATGATGTCCTACTAATCTTCGTCGTCAGACTACAGTCCTTCCGACC
>NW_021319682.1:9525303-9593077 GCF_001605985.2 Dendrobium catenatum | reverse complement strand
ATGTCTTACATCCTTGGTGGATTCTCCTGACCTCTTCCACACAGGTTAATGTCATCGAACAAATGTTCTGACATACAACCTCGGATAGGTCTTACATCCTTGGTGGATTCTCTCGACCTCTTCCACACAGGTTAATGTCATCGAACAAATGTTCTGACATACAACCTCGGATAGGTCTTACATCCTTGGTGGATTCTCCTGACCTCATCCACACAGGTTAACGTCGTCGAGCAGGGCTCCGACATACAACCTCGGATAGGTCTTACATCCTTGGTGGATTCTCTCGACCTCTTCCACACAGGTTAATGTCATCGAACAAATGTTCTGACATACAACCTCGGATATGTCTTACATCATTGGTGGATTCTCTCGACCTCTTCCACACAGGTTAACGTCGTCGAGAAAAGGCTCCGACATATAACCTCGGAAAGGTCTCACATCCTTGGTGGATTCTCTCGACCTCTTCCACATAGGTTAACGTCGTCGAGAAAAAGCTCCGACATACAACCTCAAAAAGGTCTCACATCCTTGGTGGATTCTCTCGACCTCTTCCATACAGGTTAATGTCGTCGAACAAATGTTCTGACATACAACCTCGGATAGGTCTTACATCCTTGGTGGATTCTCCTGACCTCATCCACACAGGTTAACGTCGTCGAGCAGGGCTCCAACATACAACCTCGGATAGGTCTTACATCATTGGTGGATTCTCTCGACCTCTTCCACACAGGTTAATGTCATCGAATAAATGTTCTGACATACAACCTCGGATAGGACTTCTACTCGATGTTGAACTTCTACCCGACTTCGGACTTCTCCTCATCGTCGGACTTCTGCTCATCGATGAACTTTCGTCGGTCTTCTACCCAACGTTGAACTTTTACCCGGTGTCGGACTTCTTCCTGTCGTCGGACTTCTGCTCGTTAGCGGACTCCTACTCGTCGTCAAACTTCTGCCCGTCAACGAACTTTCATCGGTCTTCTGCCCAAGGCCTTACTTCTACCCGACATCAGACTTCTCCTTGTCGCCGGGCTTTTGCTCGTCAACGGACTACTACTAGTCATCGACTTCTCGCTCGACTGCTACTTGCAACGCACACTCAAACTCTCTCCTTTGGCTCCGCACTCAATCGTTGACTGCTAATGGGCTTCAACTCGATCGTCCATCGCCAGTAAACTTCCGCTCAAATGGCATTAGAAATCCTGTAAGCTTCCGCATGCGAGGAGGGGAGCTAATTAAAGTAGGAGAAATTTCCCGCTCATAAATAGCGGAAGCATCAATCGCCAGAAAGCCGGAGGGAGGAGAAAAAATTCCATAAGCTTCTACACGTGAGGAGGGGTGCTAATTCGAGCAAGAGAAATTTTTCGCTCGCAAATAGCGGAAGCCTCAACCGTCAGAAAGCCGGAGGGAGGAGAAGAAATCCTGTAAGCTTTTGTAAGCGAGGAGGGGCGCTAATTCGAGCAGGAGAAATTTCCAGCTCGCAAATAGTGGAAGCCTCAACCGCCAGAAAGTCGGAGGGAGGAGAAGAAATCCCGTAAGCTTCTGCACGCGAGGAGGGGCGCTAATTCGAGCAGGGGAAATTTCCCGCTCGCAAATAGCAGAAGCCTCAGCCGTCAGAGAGTCAGAGGGAGAAAGAGAGAGAAGGTTCAAGCTTTCTAAAGGCCTAAGGGGCCTATTTATAGGTTTTGGAGAAAGAAGGGGGAAGTTATTACAATTTTTGAAATTCTAGATTTTTCTAAAATTTTTTTGATTTTTTTTTTGGATTTTTTCTGAATTTTTTGGACCCAAAAATAGCAAAAAAATTCAATTTCTCCGTATATGGGGACCACAAAGGCGGTGGGCCAAATCGACCTTCCTCTCTCCTCGAAACAGCGCGGACAGTGCATGGATCCGCAGATTTTTCACGCGGATCGCAGATGCGGCAACCTGGCAGTCGCTGGACGCGCGGACAAGCGTGCTGCTCGCGCAAGGCTCACGGAAACACGCGAACCGGTGCTCTGGGCGTGCTGGGCACGCTAGGTTCGCCGAACCCGCAAAGCTCGACACACACGGGGCGCGCAAGGCGCGGGAAGGGGGGAAGGGGGGCATCGCGCGACCGCGGGAGAGCCGGTCGCGGTTAGGCCGGTTCGGCTACCCAGTCCATTTCGGAGCCGTTTTTCGCACCGACAAGTCCAAATTCGACTTTTTTGGGGTCCGAATGACCGTTTTTTGACGTCCCGGACTCAATTTTGACATTTTCAAGGCCATTCGAGGCCGCCACACACAAGAATAATTCTGAATCACTCGAGAAAATTCTTTAAAATTTGTGACGCATATTTTCGGACTCCTGGAGCTTGGACGTCCTAAAATAGGGGGCAACTGATACGTCATCACAAAATTATCTTGATTGGGCACGAATCTCGAGGCAAAATCAGTTCGAAAACATCAAAAATTAAATTTGAGAGCATATGAACTCTGATTTCAGCGAGCTTATAGTCAATTTGAGCGTCTCAAAAATACAAATCCAACGACACCAAATTCGACCCAATCTGAGCCCAAATGAGTCAGAATTAAGGACCCGAAGCACTGTTGGAAGGTTCAAATCACAATTTGAGTTACCAAATGATATTTTGAAGAGCTTATACTCGAATCAAACATCTCGATGAGACGAATCCAACGAGCCCAAGATCGCCGAATTCCAACATCATTATGGCCTTCAAATGCCCAACAAACGGTGCATGATCAAAGGATTCGATATCGGCCATCCATTCAAAACACTCCCAATTCGCCATGATCTCACGCCTATTTACGGGCTATGCTACTCCAAAAAAACTATAAATAGAGCCCTCATTCTACACCAAGGAGGCTCAAGTGAAGAGAGAGAAGAAGAAGGGAAGAAGATGAGAAAGGGGAAAAGGAGAATCCTCTTCTCCTCGACCACCACCGGAGCTCTTCCCGCCGCCCGAACACGTCGGGATTCTGCCAGATATTTGAGAGAACGCCAGTATTCTTCCCAACTGTCACATTTAACGACAAAGTTCCCTCCTAATGCCGAAACCCCACCCAAGTGAGGCTAGATTTCTCCTCTGCCACCAACAGACGTCGGACTTCTACCCGATGTCAGACCTTCACTCTTCGCAAAGTCTCTACCCGATGCCAGACTTCTATCGGTTATCGGACTTCGCTGGACGTCTACGCGAAGATGGATTTCCTTCCATTGTTGGACTTCTACCTGACGTCGTCCTTCTAATCTTCATCGTCAGACAACAGTTCTTCTGATCTCCGTCGCCAGCCGACTACGGTCCTCTTGACTTATGTCGCCCAACGAATACAGTCCTTCCGACCTTCGTTGCCAACCGACTACAGTCCTTCTGACTTACGTCGCCCGCGGACTACAGTCCTTCCGACCTCCGTCGCCAGCCGACTACGGTCCTACTGACTTACGTCGCCAGACGCAGAGAAACGTCCGGTCGAGCCAAGATCTTCCTCCTAAGGAAGGTCCTCATTTGTAATCAATTGCGAACACTAGTGGATTCATTTAAACTGGGTTAGACTCCATAGTTTTTCTACTTTTCAGGGGTTTCCATATAAAAATTATTGTGTCTATTATAACACTATAATCATACTCATTTATTTGTTTGTGTGTTAGATCCTCATACAAAGCTAAGATGCTAAATTATATCACTCTCTACCGCTACGAATCTTTAAGTACGCAACATGTACTAAAAAGCTGCATTAGAAAATAGTAAGAAAGCTGTCTCAAACAAAACCTTAGTTGCTTAAATTCATCTAACTGTGAACCAATTTTTGGCCAATTAAATCAAACACTAAAACCATTTTACTCGAGAACAAAAATTTTTTTTGATGAACTAGAGATTAAACTGTTGAACTGTGTGGTTTGGTTGAACCTTCGTGATCAAATTTTATGTTTAACATCACCATTTTTTTATTAGAAGGTTGAAAATAGCTACACTTCAAAAATAAAATGAAAGAACAAGGAGTAAATCAAATTAGAATAATGCGATTAATAAAATTGATTAGAACCAATATAAAAACATGAAGAGCTCCAAGTTAAGTCTTTACATCAAGTACTTAGTACATCTGTTTCATCAAAAGATACAAAATAACCAAACAAATAAATAATTTTCTATAACGAATTACGTATGAGTAAAGGGACATTTAATTGATGTTCAGTGAATAAGATAAGTGACAAGAAGGACTTGACAAATAGGTGCTCTTTTAAGACTCGGCAACAAAACGAGCTAAATAATTTATTAACTTGGAGATAGCGTTTTCTCATAAAAAGGAAAACAAATTAATTGCAGGAGAAAGCTTGACCCTTTAATAGCTTAATAGAAATTATTAAAAGAAGATAATATTAAAAACATAACTTCTAAAGTTTCATTTGTGATTTATCAATTAAAAGCATAGCGTTTTCGTGCTCAATCAAAATAATTTTTTTAATGATATATCAATTATGTCATTAGGTTTAGTCCCTTGTTCAACTTAAGTAGAAGCATTGAATCATGAACTCCTATTTCCTTCGTTTTCATATCCAGTTTGACTTTCACACCTTTTGAAATAAATAAATGATCTTTAGTTATAATGAATTTCAAGAAATGTTAATGACTGAATTATAATATAATAATAGAAAATTAATGAAATTATATAGCTAGCCAATCACAAAGAGCTATAAGAGTGATGTCAAAGCATATCTTGGAATGGAAGCAGCAACTGGTGAATGATATGGGAGCAAGCTCAAGTGTTTATCAAAGGGAGAGTCATCTTATGAACAGAGAAATATTTAAGGAATATATATAAATAATAATATGTTCATAGGTTTAATTCAACTGTTCGGAGCCGCCGGCAATAATTCTTACAAATGTTGCAACATCAATGACACGACAAGATTTTCTGAAAATTTTTTAAAAAACAAATGCCAATGAGATTGAGAGGCAGCAAATCTTGGAAGATTAGTTTAATGCACATTACCTCAGTTGTTGTGCAATGTGTTTTATAATTCCTTAGACAAAATACTGAGGGGATGTGTTATTACGACAAGTTGTTGCGGTTAAAATCAGTTTACTTTGACGAAGAAAATGCCTCACTATCGATGCATAATCATCTTTTATACATAAAGGTCATAAAGCAGCTATATCAAGCAATAATACCGAGTTGTACCGAGTTTTTTCTCGGAAAAACTCGATACAACATTCGTATAACTCGGTATTGCTCGGTATAACTCGGTATTGGGTCTTCACGTGATGGTATTCCTCGTTACTGTTATGTATTGCTTGGTATTTCTCATTTTTTGGCGTGATTTGGCCTCCAACCGGACGTTCCTCTACGTCTAGTCGGAGGACGTAATAATTGGGCCGACTCTCCGCTCGTTTTACAGAAGCCTTCGCCGAACTTTCCTCCTCCGTCGCCGGCTCTCTCCCCCACCTGCAAACAAGGCCGAACTCAAGGCCTTTCTGCGAGTGGCCTCAACCTAGGCGACTGCAAGCCCCTTGTCCGATTCTTGCCTATGCGTAAGGATCTGCTCGACCTCCCTACGTCTGATCCCACTTTCAAGTTGATTTCTAAGTGAAAGAGGAGCTGTACCAATTGCATTTGTTGTTTATGTACAACATTAATATTATTATATATTATTTAGATATTATATAGGTTATATCATATAACATTTATATAATAATATATAATGCTATGAATATTTATATTTATATAAAAAATAAAAATAAATTACATCATCATCAATCAACAATTGAAGGAAGTCCAGGGTTGATACGGTCCCCCGAAGCCCTTGGCCGTCGAGCTGATCCGGCCGAGGGATTGAAAACTCGAAGACACTAATAAGATCGATTCGCTCTCCCAATCTCCTCACCGTTGATTTGATCCGGCCGAGTCGAGCACTCCCTTACCTCCCAGCACCGGGGAGGGGACGCCGGGAGGCTGCCGAAATTTTCTCAAAAATCCTAAACTTAGATGAAATTTGGAAACAAACACAGATTTCATTAATCAAATTAATGATGATTGACCAAATTAACATAATTGAACAAGTTAAATCAACACATTTGAACATTTAATTTAAAGTCTATTAATTCACCACAGCCAAACGTAATCAACTAAGGCCAATTGATTTTAAATTAACATGTAATCAATGAACCAGTTAATTTAAAAATCTGAAGTTTTATTCAAACTAATTCAATTAAATCTAATATTAGTTTTAAAATTAGATTTAAGAGGAGAACTTAATTAATTTTATTTGAAATTTTGATTCCGTAAAATTGAATAAACAAATTTAAAAATAAGATTAAAATTCATAAAATTAAAAAAAATCAGAACCTTGAATAAATTAAACTTTAACCTAAATTAAAAAAATTAATTAAGCAAATCAAACTTAATATAAGTAATTTTAAAATACACTTAAAATCTAAACTAACCAACTGAACAATTGATTATAAATTGAAACTTACTTTCAATTCAAAATTCACTTAATTAAATTCATATAATTAATTCAATAAAAATAAAAATAAATGCATAAATAAAATGTTTCCACTATTCAATCCAACCTATATATAAACTACTTGGTGATCTCCAAATAATGGGCAGTTCTCAAAAAGTGGTGAAACAGCTCAAACTACTTGGCAGCTTTCACAAACAACAACCCTATGGAAGCTCTCAAAAAAAATAAAAAAAATTAGCATCTCTCTAATAGCAACCCCCAAAATCACTCAAGGTACTCAGCAGTAACCTAAAACTGCATTTATTTGTGGGCTCCCTGAACTACTGCAAGTACCACGTACCTGCAAGCAAACAAACAAAAGTCAGTACAATCACAAATAAAATCAAAAGCTCAAATAGTATAATTCTAACTATTGTTGTGAAGTGCTAGAAAGCAAGTAGAGCAACAAACTACTGTAGTAGAAAATGAACTACGAACATGAAAACAAGACACTAATATTTTCGTCGAGGGAGTAAAATGTCTAAAGCTATGTCTTAGCTAATCTGAATCATGTAGGTTACTTCTAATAGAAACAGTAAATCCTATCAACAATTCTTTAACTAAATATATATTTTTTAAGTGAAGCAATAAATTCTAAAAATTCCTTTGGCTACTTTCAATGAAAGCCCTAAGTCCAATCTTTAGGGGGTAATAACTAGGAAACAACCTAACCCTAAACCCCTCTTTGGGCATCTTAGCCTATAGGACTAAGCTGTAAGACCCGCAATTTGGGCTACTTCTAAGAGAAGCAATAAGACCCGCGTGTTAGGAAACTTCTAAACGAACGACTCTATAATCAAAACTCAAATCTCTTTGGGCATCTTAGCCTACAGGACTAAGCTGTAAGACTTATCATTTGAGCTACTTTTAAGTGAAGCAGTAAGACCCACATTTTAAGGAACTTCTAAATGAATGACCCTATAACCAAAATAATTAAACCACTTAGGCTACTTAGCTTATAGGGCTAGGTCATAAGATACATCACTAGGCAACTTCTAAGGAAGCCATAAGACCCACTCATATTCAAATTCTTTGGGCTACCTCTAAAAGAGGTCGTAAGTCCCACTATCAAGAAAACTCCTAATTGGAGCTGTAAGCCCCAAACTAAACAAATTAATAGGCAACTTCTAAGGAAGTCATAAGCCCTATTTAAAATTAAATCACATGGGCAACTCCTAATTGAGCCGCAAGCCCCAAACTAAATAAATTAATGAGCAACTTCTAAGGAAGCTATAAGCCCAACCCAAACTAAACTAAATTAAATTAAAATTCAGACATCTCCACTTCAGTCTACTCGGGATCCCTAAGAGGACACAACCCATGACTGTTAATCAGATTCCCTAGACACTACAATCAATGATTGTTAGTGTTGGTATACTAAACCCACGGTAATGTCCGGGATGACGGAACCATGGGATCTTGATCGGGTGTACCTTCATCCCCCATAACTAAAATTAAATATCTGTTGTATATTCACACACTTCTTGTACGAAGCTATGTATGTTTCATCCTTAATTGAGAGTTGTCTTCTAATGCGTTAGGAGGGGTAATTAACTATAAGGGCTTGCACTTATAGAAAGTAGAACTCAGATCTAAAAAAACCCTGATTTATTAACAGGGGAAATTTGGTTAAATGTTAAACTCAATCTACCTCCGGGAAAATTAAACAGAATCCCTAAGTTCATGAGAGCGGGGTTCGTTTCTTATTAATTATTTAAAAGATAATTTTTCTAGAGCGAACATTTGGCCCCCTCTAAAAAACATTTTTCCCTAATTTTATCATTCCTAGGCATTTTTTCCATCCCCCAGAAAAAAAAAATATTATCGTAGATGCGCAACAATATAGTTAGAATACTACGTCTTAGCGTTGCACATATATCCAGCTCACGCACAGAAAAACACAATTTTTACATGGAATGTAGAAAATTTAAAACATCCTAAGAAGTTATAATTGATCTCAAGCAGTTAATACTTGCAATTTAAAATGTTCAATCACTCACAACACAGAGTGTAGAAAATAAATAGACAATTAATCAATTCTAAGCTAGCAACCAGCATGCAGTGAAAACCACAAAAAATACGGCACATAACTGCAAAAAAGTAAACACCGGCCTAGCCTAAAATTAGAGTTGATTTTTCCTAGCAAACCATCTATAGTGTGTGTAAAAGGGTGTATGATTTGGATGTCTTATATAGGATATTTAATTGAAGTTGTTTAAGGTTCTGGTTGGTTAAAAGGTTTAAGGGAATATTTAAGTTTGAGTTTAAATATTAATGGTTTAAAGTTAAATTTAAAGTATATTTTAAAGGGTTATTGGTTACCACCTTTATTGCTCACCTAGGACGTGAAGTTTATTTCACTTTCTTTGGGACTAATTTAATAGCCTCGTAGGCCTGAGTTACCTTGTAGTAACCGGTACAATTAAGTGACTTAGGTTGATTAATGTTTAAAAGTTAATAAATTTTAATTAAAGTTGGTTGATTGCTGGTTTTAAGGTTGATTAAAGATTTTTGGAATTTTAAAGTGATTTTTAAGTTTTAGGAATTTTCGGTTATTTTAATCATTTAATTAAAGGGTTAAAAATTAATTTTTGATTAAGATTAAATTCTGAAAAGTTAGAATTTTTATAAAATATTAGACCTTAAGTTGAGTTGTTAGATACTAAATTTGCTAGATTTGTATTTTTCTACATGTAGTTATGAATGTTTGAAATTTTAACTTGATTTTGACTTAAGTTTGACCAAAAGTTGATTTATCAAAGTTTGATGCAAACGACCATTCTAAAAAAAAAAAATTGAATTTTAGAGGGGATATTTTTAAATATTTTGGATATTTTTCCCCCTCTAAAAAAAAAAATTTTCCCTAATTTTATCAATCCCAAGCGTCTTTGTCTATCCCTCGCCAAAAAAAAAAATTACCGTAGATGCACAATTCTCTTCCAATCTTTGGGGATCCGCCCATGGTAGTATCTAAACCTCTCAGGAGCGGAACCAGCCCTAATTTTCAGGGGGGGCAAACTTATAAGACATATATGTCGAGGGTCCAAGGGGCAGTGTCCCCTATCGGGGTTCGACCTGTTGGGGGCAATTACGTAAAGACCATAGTATTTTAAAATTTTTAGGGGGGGCAATTGCCTAAAAACCCTTGTAATAAATACTAAAAAATGAATAAAATTGGATAAATTACCTAAAAACACCATATAAAAAATTAAAAAAAAAAAATTGATGGGGGGGGGGGCAATTGCCCCCTTGACACCCATTGGGTTCCGCCCCTGAAACCTCTATTTGTTAAAAATCATTTATGGTCATCAATGGAACCTCCAACCAATCATGCTTGTTCTCTTCCACTTATTTTGGATTTAAAAATTTTTATGTTTCATAAAATATACATATTCTAATTGCTCGTGGAGTATCACCATAGATGCATAATTCTCTCTACCTCTCTCTTCCACTACATCTTCATGCAACAATCTCATTATAAAAGTCTAACTTTCGGTGGTTTTGATAATTTAATTTTGAATTTTTGTTAGTTAAAAAACATATGAAAAAAAATATATTTTTGGCAAGTCAAAATTAAGAAAAAATATAAATTGCTTTCAACAAAATGAAAATAATCATGAAAAAAATTCAATGAAATATTTTTGTTGCGGGCTAGAATATACGCAACAATAGAGTTAGAATATTACGTCTTAGCGTTGCACAGATATCCAGCTCACACACAGAGAAACACAAGATTTTTACATAGAAAACCCTGGAAAAAGGGAAAAACCACGGGGCCTGGCTCAATTGAAAATGATTTTACTAGAACTTGAGTTGGTTATAATGAGTTGACTCGCCTCCAAGGGCAATCAGATTAAAAGTATTAACTGTATTTGGATGGGCTTGTTGGATTCATCTCGTCGAGCAGCTCGATTCGACTTTAACCATGTCATGTTTGAAAACCTTTTGGTAATCTAAATCATGGTTTGAACCTTTCAAACATGCTTCAGGTATTTGATTTGGACCCATTTGGGCTAAGACTGAATTGAATTTGATGTCGTTGGGTTTGTATTTCTGAGATGTTCAGTTTGACTGTAAGTTTGCTGAAATCGGAGTTCGAATGCTCCCAATTTAATTTCGGAAGTTTCCAACTTGATTTTGCCTCGAGATTCATGCCAGATCAAGATAAATTTTTGTTTAGATGTCTTCATTTTTATTTTTCGTTTACCTTTTTATGACTTGTTAATGTATTTTCTTTATCAAAATGATTTTCTTGTAGTTTCAAATGATTTTTGATTAATTATATTATCCTTTTTTTTTTTTTAAGCAGACTATCAAGGCCTAAAAAATATAAATAAAATGAGCTATCCAGACCCGACTGATGTCATGACCATCGCCATACTGATCATTATTGTCATTCTCATTTTCTATCTATTTTTTGTGTGTTCTAATAATCCTACTCCACGTCAGGATACCACGCTCAGGACCTAACCTAATTATGCTGAGGCCATACGTCAGGACCCATGGGCAAACTCTGTAGACTGTTGCTCAATATGCCAATCCTGAAGATAGCCCTACTGAATTAGTTTCATTTGAGCAAGTTGGTTTAGAATGAACTAATGAAGATAGCCCTACTGATTTAACATCCCAAACTGTTAGTTTAATTGTCTACATACCTCAATATCATGTCCATAACTTTAATCAAAATGGTAGTATTGGACCAAAATTTTCAGTGTTTAGCCATAGTGGATTAAGCCACTTAATGGTTTCCTCATCTCAAATGGTCATCTAAACATTAACACGAGATGTATTTAGTGGGGTGTACTCTTTTTATTATTTATAATCACGCAATTGCTAAGGTCAATAAGAAGACCCTAGTTTCTCAGTTATTCATGCTTTCTCAATTATAATTTTTAAGAAGCACCTTTTTAATCATTCTTTTGTTCATAAGATGGGTTTTCAAACTATTTTTTATGTGCATTGATAGCCTGATCGATAATAATTTGTTCTTTCACTCTATGAATAAGATCATCATAGGAGTGAATAGTCTCTTAGATCAATGAGGAGAATAAAGATCTAGGACAAAGTTCTCCAAAAAAGACACCCCACAAAACATGAGAATCACTATTAAAATTCAATAAAAAGATCCCCCTCCACTTTAGGATACCACACTCAGGATCTGGCTTAATTATGTTGTGGCCATACGTCAGGACCCACGGGCAGTCTCTGCAGATTGCTGCTCAATATGCCAATCCTGAGGTGGAGGGGGGTAAGTAGAGCACAGGAAAAATAAATAGAAAATGAGAATGACGATAATGATGAGTATGGAGATGGTCATGACATCAGTCGGGACTATATAGCTCATTTTATTTATATTTTTTAGGCCTTGATATTCTGCTGCTGCAAAAAAAAAAAAAAAAGATAGTATAATTAATCAAAAATAATTTGAAACTACAAGAAAATCATTTTGATAAAGAAAATACATTAACAAGTTATTGATCAAACAAATTGAATAGTCAATGCAATTCAAAAAATTTAATGTACTTAATTAGTGCTCTGGTTGTTCTCTTGGCATATTGTGAACTAAGATTTATCAGTTACATAATGAAATAAATTCACAAGAAATAATATTTTATGCTTACAACATAGTTATCTGGACTCCTTTGCATTATATCTCATTTGATGGTTATTTTTCCATTATGGTCAAGGGAATCAAAAAGCTTTTGTAAGCAATAAAAAAAATTTATGTAAATGAAAGGGGAGAACAGTCCATTGAGCATTTTATCAGATTATGGGCATGTATTTCATCCCCTATGTTTGGATCAATGGCTACAACAACATCCAACTTGTCCAATGTGTCGGTCGTCAGTGATACGTGGATGAGATTGGCTTATAAATAGTATTTGATATTTTTATAAGAGAAGCTATTTCTTACAATAAATTTACATTAAAAAAAAAAAAAGACGCTTTGCACTATTTTATGGAATGAACATAAAGGTGGCTTAAGGCTACCTTCCCTTGATATGCTAAATATGATATACAAAATGGATTTTAGATTCCTTATTTGGTGTTTAAACTCTCGTGGCTCTATGAAAACAACATGCTATTAATGCTTCCTTCATATGGAAGTCACTTCATAGCTTTGCTTCTAGAATCCGCAAGTGGCTCATTGGCTCTTCAATCATTTGAAATTTTTAGCAATTTGAAGCTATTGTGATGTTGTGTAATCTAAGGGTGTAAGTGAGCCGAGCAAACAAAAGCTCGACTTGTTAACTAGCTCACGAGTGAAGCTTACCAAGTCAGGAGATCGAGCTCGAGCAGATACTCGAGCTCAACTTGACTCGACTTGTAAGCACATTGAGCTGCTCAATTAGCTTAAAATATATTTAAAAATTAATTAAATTAGTATTATACAATAGCTTCTCTTATAAAAATACCAAATACTATTTATAAGTCAATCTCATCCACGTATCATCGGCGACCTACACATTGGACAAGTTAAATAAATACAATATGTTTTTAACTTTAATAAAATAATCCTTTTTAAGTTGTTTATAAAAAAAGGCAGAATTCTTACTTTGGTAAAGGAGTATTGATCAAACAAATTGAATAGCCAATGTAATTCAATATGAAATGAGATGAAGCGGGAAAGGTAAAAGGAGTTTTCTTATGCAGATCCAAAAATTGGTAAGAAAATAAAAATAATAATTGTAGTCTTTTGCTGAAATATGTAACTACAAAGAGAAAGAAAGCATAAGAGAAAATAAATTCGTTGAAATTATTGACTCTATACCATCCATATTCAATTCAAAAATGATTTCGTGATAATACAAATATGTCTATATAAAATCAAGAGAATAAAACAATAGTGAAAATACAATAAAATAGAATATCCTTACTAATGGGTATATATTACATTAATAAATATAAAAAATTCTTAGTATAAATATTCTAAGATAATGAATAATTTCAATAACTCTCTATTTGGTTAAAGGAATTCAAAACTTATGGCTGTTTTAAAAAAAATAAAATAATATATTTTATATATTTTATAGCAATTTGGTTGGTTTTAAAATATGTTCATGAGTTTAATTCTTATATATATAATAGCAGCAAGATTGATGCATGATATTTTGTGTTATTTGAGTATAAAAAAATAAAATTATTGGCAATGCTTATATAATTAAAAATTAGTGGGCTAGAAAATTCCAGGACATAAAACCGTCGATCTGAGAGTTTAAAAGAAGTGGGAAATCTCTTAAAAAAAAAAAAAAGGCAGCCAGGTGCTTGTACGAGCTACTGAAAATTCTGCAGTGTAGTCCATCAATTTCTACCACCAGAATGACTCCTATTTCTTGGAGTATTAAAAATTATAAAATGCTGCACTTATGTTTGATGGAATTTGTGCAAATATACATGTCTATATAAAGGCAAGAGAATACAACAATAATGGAAATACGATAAAATAGAATATCCTCAATAATGAGGATATATATGATAGATCTTTACTATAAATATTATATAACCGTAATGGAAAGAAATAAGAAAGCTTAATTTATATGATATATACTGAGATTTCTTATTTTTTGCATTGGTAATCAATATGGTAACTTGTGAATGAATGAAAGAATTGCAACCCGAATGATCGGTCACATAACAAAACCCACCAACCAACATGAGCAAAAAAGTGACTTCCATTTAACAAATCAATTCAAATGACCCATATCACAATCCAATTCGAGCTTCATCAAAAATAAATGATTATCTTTTTCTATATGAGCGAATTCAACCTGATGGAATTAATCAGCATAAAAATCTTGAAAAAAAAAAAAATATGTCATAGTAACCCATTCAATCAGGCCAAATTCAAGATGGAAATAAGTGAGAAAGCTTAATTTATATTATATATACAAAGGTTTTTTATTATGATAGATATATTAAGCTTAATATATTATGACATGTAAGATTGATGTATGTTAATTATAGTATTCTTAGTGACTTTCAACAACAAAAATATCATCAAGTATTTTTCCCACTACGTGGGGTTGGCTGCATGAATGTTTTTTTGTCTATTGCATCTTGTTAAGAATCAAATTCTCATTTAATCTATAAAATATATCATTCCTAATTTTTTCTAACCAAATCTGTTTAGGTCTACCGCTACATTTCTTAACAAAAGTCAAATCTAATGCATCATCTACTCTAATAAAATTTTATCATATTCTAAAACTTATTTTCAATTTTCAAGCATTCAAATAGCTCCCCTTAGATTGTATACTTTCAAGAAAATATTATCATATCCCATACTTAGGCTTCGTTTGGAATAATTTTGACCACTGTTTTTTTGTTGCTTCCAAGAAATTTTTGTACCAAAAGGTTAGTATAGAAAGCAGTAAAAAATTTGTTAATGTTAATGTTTATTTTAGATAAAGTTATTACTAAATGGAAAGAAGTGAGAAATTAATTTATATGATATATGTTGAGATTTCTTATGGTGACATATCTATTAAGTTGTTTGATTTAAAAAGTGGTTTTGAAAAATTTTATTTTCTTTGAGAAATATTAATTTATGAAATTATAGTTTTGAAATCAAACACGTCATTACGAATAGCATATCGCCTCGGGAGGCGAATATACCATTCCCTAATAGGTTCAAATTTCAAAACTTTGAATTTTATCCCGATTATAGTAGTCAAATTCAGGGAAGAATTACATATGACCCCGGTGGGTAAAGATTAAATTCGACCGAGTATTTGACTATAATTATTCAGACTTGAGATCAATAATTTTATAATCAAAGTAATGATAACAAAGCAATATATCTTCCCGAGGAAAGAGGATATTGTCTATTATCGATTATTTGAATAAGACGATAATGATCGCCTTTTTTTGTATTGTTCAAAGATAATTAATTAAAATTTTGAAAATTTTGATTTGGAAAATCTAGCATGGGTTTCTAAATTTCCTACGAGCGCAAGCCCTCGTAGTTAATTACATCATAGGAAACCAGAGTTTTCTACGAATACTCTCGATTATTAGCTTAAATTTGAAATGAAGAAGTTTTAAGACCAGGCCTAAAAAATAAATTTTCACTAAAAGAATGCATAGATTTCCCTTGACAGATCTACAACCTCATAGGTCAGGTGGTCTGCCAAAACCAGCAGGCGAGGAGGTGCCTAACAAAAGTAAAGAAAAGTGCAACATGTATGCATGTGAACTCCCAACGGTCCCGTGCTTACTTCTTACATTCATTAGAATTGTTATGTTATCTTAAAATTTTTAATATTTTTTAAAATAGAAAAAAGTTTAATTATTCGTACCCTCACGAGCCTCCGATCGGGTTCCAGGCAAAATAAAAATTAACATGCAAGAATCTCCAAAAAATACTAAAAGTAGGTAATCCTATATCGCAATCAACATCAAACAATCAATATTAATAAACAAATAAATTAAAATTTAATGTTAATAGGCAAATGCCTTTTAATATTACAATCAGAATTGTAGAAATACAAAGTGGTCGGGTACCACTAACAACAAGCCCGGATTTCTAATCCTAAGACACAAGTGACTTTGAGAATTAGGATTCTTCTCGTTCTTCACTTCTTCGTCCTTCTATGACTCCTTGGATCATCAGGTTTGGATATCCAAATGAAAAGAAAGTCTCCGTTGGAAGGGTTGTTATATTTTCTCTTTAGATACTTCAAAATCATCCAAATGGAGAGGGACTCTCCCCTAAGAGATTTATCTCCAAATGGAGAGGGACTCTCCCATAAGGGATGTCCCTTCCTCTTTGGATTCCAAATTGGATGTTTAAATCCCATCTCAAATTATCTCTTTGACATTTAAAACTCAATGCTTAAATTAAATTACATCAAATGAAATTGAAAAATTTAGACTAAACACCTACAGTGTTTTCCTAATAAATCAACATTTAAACAAATATCCCAAGCAATTAATATTTAAAATTTTAAATGCTCAAATCACAGCCACGCTTGACCATGCTCTTTTAATATTACAGGGGGACGTATGCATTCTGAAGCACCAACATAAAATATCTTCAATTTAAAGCTTAATTTAATGCCCCTTTAATTTTTATACCCTGTATGAACATGAACATCTGCATAAGATTAAATTTGTATAAATTATTCATAATATAAGGGTAATTTATTGCACAATCAATCACATCAGAGAGTGCAGGAAGTAAGTAAACAATCAATCAATCTAAGTTAACAAACATCATGTAGTGAAAACTTGAAAATTCGACATACATCAGAAAATTAAACATCGGCCTTGCCTAAGACTAGAGTTGGTTGTCCTAGCAAGCCATCTAAAGTGTGTGGGGAAGGCAGTGTGGTTTGGATATGTCTTATATAGGATAATTAATTAAAATTATTTGATGTTCTGGTTAGTTGAAAGGCTTAAGGAATTTAAGTTAAAGTTTAAGTATTAATGACTTAAGATTAATTTTAAAGTATATTTCAAAGGGTTATTGATTATGACTTTTGTTGTTCATCGAGGCCGTGAAGTTTATTTCACCTTCCTTGTGGTTAATTTAATAGTCTCATAGGCTTGAGTTACCCGGTGGTAATCGATATGTTTAAATGAATTAGATTGATTAAGACTTAAAGGTCTATTAATTTTTAATTAAAATTGATTGGTTGCTGGTTTTAAAGGTAAATTAATATTTTCTAGACTTTTAAATGATTTTTGAATTTTAGGAACTTTTTGGATTATTTTAATCATTTATTTAAGGGGTTAAAAGTTGACTTTTTGATTAAGGTTAAATTCATTTTTGTAAAATATTAGACCTTAAGATGATAAATTAGACTATAAGTATGCTGGATTTATATATTTTTTTACATTTAGTTATGAATGTTTGAAGTTTTGACTTGATTTTGACTTAAGTTTGATCGGATTGTTGAGTTTTTAAATTTGAAAATTTTTTGAAGGTTTGATACTTTTGATAAATATTAGATTTTATTTTGAGTTGAATGCCTTTGAATTTAATTAATTTGAATTTTTTTGGAATTAGTTATGATCTTTCAAAGTTTTGCAATTATTTGACTTTTTAATGGAGCCCTGCATTGGGTACCCATACCCATACCCACCCATGTACCCACCCATACCCAATGGGTATGGGTACGTCCATGGCCTTGTGGGTGGGTATAGGTGTGTACTCAACATCGGGAGATAAATCGATTTATATTGCTAATCACCATATATATTATATTACTGCAATCCTCACTATGTAGTATGCAACACTTAACCATGTTGCGACTACGGTAAATTCTAATATGCGACTTGAAAGTTTGCAATCAGAGCAAAGGACAACAAGTCTCAAGGCCATTAATTCGTGGAAGACTACTGTGTTCAAAAAGCTTGGAAAGTGGGTGGGTATAGGTTGGTACGGCATCCCAAAAGTCATCATGGGTGGGTGTTAGTGGGCGAAGCCCTTTCGAATAAAGCATGGGTACCCAATCAGGACCCCATGTAGGCTTTGCTTTTTAAATTGCTTTAATTAAATGCCTTCTTTATTATTTGAATCCAAATGAACTACAAACTTCTTTAAATCACATCCAAAGATCAGAAATGATCTAAGGAGGGATTATCAAGTGTTTGAGAATTTTTTGGAATTTATAATTTTTTTAATTAATTAAATTAATTTGATGTTGAATTTCAATTAAAATTAAATTAAACTTAAATCTAGAATCAAATTATAATTCCCCTCATTTTCTTATATTAGTTAGTTTGATGGTGTTAGTACTGAGAGTACAGTACATTCCCTGTAGATCTAGGATGAAAGGCTAGCATTATGAGTATATTACTATATGGCTTATCATTAGGTGACCTCTCCATTCTTGAGAGGCTATAAATCACACTTATATATATATATATATATATCACACTGATGACGTTCCTTCTATCTTTCTCTTCTACATGCTTTATGTGTGATGTCTCTTTCTTGATTCATTTCTCTCCGACAAATCAGATGAAAACATGCTCTTTGTGTGTGTTGAATAGCCCATTGAGTCTATCTCCTTTAAATCAAAAGAACCTAAGAATCCCACTATGCATTGAATTGAGAAGAGAATAAATTTTTGATTGATTAATCCTATATCACATTCATTCAAAATAAATCTTATAGTTATAAAATCACCATGATATATAAAATTTTGGCTAAAATATTTGATTGTAGTTTTGTCTTAATTTTAGTTTCTTAATGAATTTGGCACTCTTTAATCAGAAAGATGGTTGTTGTCTCTTTTCTACCAATAAAATTTATTTTTATAGCAATATTAGTTGAGATTTAAATCAATATTCCCATATCTCAACAATTGAAAGAGAAAACGACCATCTTTTTTATTAAAGAGTGCAAAATTTGTATTTCATGTCTTTACAAAACTCAAATTTTCTTAACTTTTAAGTTGCTCATAGTTTTAAAGATTTATTTGCAAATCGAGCTTTTACAAAATTTAATTTCAAAGACAAAATAGTAAGCTAATGTTTACTGATTTCCATAAAGAAGCAAGTTCAAATAGCCCTTAAAACAAATGAAATAATAAGAACACAAAAAATTTAGGTGATTCGAGTTCTTATGAACTCTACATCCACAATACAACCTTGTTCATCATTCTTTATTCAAATATGTCTGGAAAAAATATGATACAAGATTTGTATATACATAAATTGCTTCAGACATTTCTAATAGCAGCCTATAATTAGTTGAACCAAATAATTGCTTAAACCGAGAGCATTATCATCAGTTGAGATTTTAATGAGCTTTACTGCACTTGAATTTACCAAATCACAAATGAAATGATAGAGAACATCCACATGCCTTGTTCTTCCATGAAAAATTGGATTTTTGCACAAATGCAATTCACTCTGCCTAGTAGTAAAAAGTTTAGAAACTGTAATAACATGTGAAGCCACTAATCCATGTGAGCATCCTCTTTTTTGCAACACTCAACTTAGTTTTATGCTTCTCTTTTAATGATCAATGTTATGTGCCAAAAAGCATTGCAGGTAGAAGTACCATCTTATAAAATTTTCTCTTTAGTTTGAGGGATATTTTTCATCACACAATAAACTCGATGCATTTCTCCACTACAACCACTACAGGAATTTAAGTCATTTTCCAGATGAAAAATCTGTTTCAAATTTAGTTTCTCCAGGGATTACATTCCGACGCCAAAAGTCGCGTCGGAAAAATATTTACGACGGGTTAAATCCGTCGCAAAATATTGCGGCGGAAAAGTTTTTGTTGGAAAATTTAAAAAATTAATCATCATTTAGTTAAAAATGACTTTTATATTTTATTTTATTTTTATGCATTGGTTTACTTATTTTTGAGTTTTACAATCTCCATTACTTGCCAAATTGGTCAATTATCGTTCTACAGCAACTGAATAGACTGCCCTTGTAAATTTTATCATACTTAAAATAGATAGATCTTGAAAATTTTATCATCCATTAAATATTTTTTTATCTTTAAGCAACTAAATGAGCCCTAATCGCAGGCAGAACAATAACTTTTATGTAATTCTGTCTATTTTATAGTTCTACAATGTTCAATTAACTTTTTAATTTGTTTTATAACTCTACTTTTGATTTATTTGCCAAATTGCTCAGATTTCTGGTTTCTTCTCTTATAAAAAGGAGATTGTAGAACTCAAAAATAACTTCCTGCACTCAGCCCGAGACAGGGCCAAACTATGCCGAAGCCACAGGATCCGTGAGCGGCCACTGCTAATTGTTGCTCGATATGCCTTGTTGAATATGATGATGATGAAGGGTTGGATTTCATTGAGGATTTTACTGGATTATGGGCAGTCCACATAGAAGATTAAACTCCAATATTCAAACAACATTTTTTTTAAACTCTATTTTCTATAGAAATGCTTGTAAACAAATTTATACATCGACAACAACCCAATCAAACAAGGGCAAATAGTCAAATAGTAGTTGTTCAATTCCAAGCTGACTCATCCAAGCATCATTGGATGTTGTCACAACCATTGACCCACACATATAGCATTGATATGTCATCGAAAAATTATCTTGATCGGGCACAAATCTCGAGGCAAAAATCAAGTTTGGAAACTTCAAAAATTAAATTCGGGATCATCTGAACTTCGACTTCAACAAACTTATAGTCAAACTGAGCGTCTCGGAAATACGAACCCAACGACACCAAAGTCGACTCAATCCGAGCCCAAATGAGTCCAAATCGAAGACCCGAAGCACATTCGGAAGGTTCGAATCACAATTTGAGTTGCCAAACGGTCTCCAAACTTGACGAGCTTATAGTCGAATTGAGCGGCTCGACGGGATGAATCCAACGAGCCCAAGATCTCTGAAGTCATTAAGACCTTCAAATGCCTGATAAATGGTCCACGATCGAAGGATTCAATATCGGTTGTTTATTCTAACCACTCCATATTTGCCCCTGATCTCTCATATATTTACGGGTCATGCCACTTCAAAAAATCTATAATTAGACCCCTCATTTCTCTTGAGAGGGGACCGAAGCAAGGAGGAGGAGAAGAAGAAGAGAAGAATAGGAGGGAAGAGACTCCTCGACCACCGCCGGAGTTCCGCACGAACTCTAAATGACGCCGGAATTCTGCCCGACTTCAACGAGATGCCGGAATTCTGCCCGACTTCAACGAGATGCCGGAATTCTGGCATCTCGTTCCACTGGATGTTGAAATTCTTCCCAATTAACGACAGAGTTCCCTCCTGACGTCGAAACTCTGCCCAAGTGATACCGGAGTTCTCCTCGGCCACCAACAGACGTCGGACTTCTACCCGATGCTAGACCTTCACTCATCGCCAAGTTTCTACATGACGCCGGACTTTCGCTGGACATCTATCCAAAGATGAATTTTTTTCCATTGTTGGAACCAGACGCCGTCCTTCCGACCTCCGTCGCCAGCCGACTACAGTCCTTCTGACTTACGTCGCCCACCGACTTCAGTCTTTCCGATCTCCGTCGCCCGCCGACTACGGTCCTCTTGACTTACGTCGCACACCGACTACAGTCCTTCCAACAAAGCAAACACGTCAATAGTGACTCCTTGAATTCACATTATGTACTGTACTCTATAAAATGTGCGTAGAGCTAAGGCCTTCCCCCAAGGAAAGCCCTCATTTGTAATCAACTCCTATACTAGTGGATTCATACGAACTGGGCTAGGCCCCGTGGTTGTTTTCCCCTTTTTAGGGGTTTTCCACGTAAAAATATTGGCGTCTCTTACGAATGTTACACCCTCTCACTTATCTGATTGTGTGCCGGATCTTCGTACAATACTAAGATATTAAAGTATATATTTCTCTACCACCGCAAATACTCAAGGACGCAACAAGCATAAAATATATGCCCACAATTTGGTAAAATCTTCAATGCATTATCCAACCCTTCCTCAGACTATTGCTCGATATGCCTTGTTGCCTATGTTGATGAGGAAGGGAAGGATTAAATCCATTGAGGATCTTACCGGATTTTGGGCATGCATTTCATGCTATAGTTGTGGATCAATGGTGTGTTGATAGCCGGTGAGGCTTGGATGAGTCCAATTGAAAATATCAAATGCTTTATTTTCAATCCACAAAAAAAATGTTGTTTGAATATTGAAGTTTAATCTTCTATGGCATGAAAATAAAGCATTTGTTATTTTCAAGTGAACTCATCCAAGCATCACCGACGATCGACACATCTGACAAATTGGATGCTATCGCAACCATTGATCCACACATAGAGACAACAAGGCATATGGTAAAGGTAATGAATAATTTCAATAACTCTCTATTTGGTTAAAGGAATTTAAAACTTTTGACTGTTTTAAAAAATAAAATAATATATTTTTATAACTTCAATAACAAATATTTAATAGCAGCTTGATTGATGCATGATATTTTATGTTATTATTTTTAAAAAAAAAAATTAGCGTCCAGGTGGCTCGTACGAGTTACTGAAAATTCTGCAGTCTAGTCCAATTTCTACCACCAGAATCGCTCCTATTTCTTGGAGTGTTAAAAATTATAAAATGCTGCACTTATGTTTGATGGAATTTGTGTTAATACAAATATGTCTATATAAAGGCAAGAGAATACAACAATAATGGAAATACAATAAAATAGAATATCCTCAATAATGAGGATATATATATTATAAATTTTTACTATAAATATTATATAACCATAATGGAAAGAAATAAGAAAAATTAATTTATATGATATATACTGAGATTTTTTATTGTTTGCATTGATAATCAATATGGTAACTTGTGAATGTATGAAAGAATTGCAACCGCAATGATAGGTCACATAACAAAACCCACCAACCAACATAAGCAAAAAAGTGACTTCTATTTAACAAATCAATTGAAATGAACCATATCACAATCCAATTCGAGTTTCATCACAGATAAATGGTTATCTTTTTCTATAAGAGCGAATTCAACCTGATGGAATAAACCAAAATACAAACCTTGAAAAATAAATAAATATGCCATAGTAACCCATTCAATCAGGCCAAATTCAATGACTGTAACAAGCCAGTAGCCAGTATATGTTTCTGCCGTCTGAGTTTGGAGAAAGTATTTTAAGCCAACATCGAACAATCTGGAGACCAACTAGAACGTGTCACATCACCCGGTAAACAACAGTACCAAATAAAAAAATGATGTGACACATTCTGGTTGATTTCCGAACGTCATCTACCGCCCAGAATAATTTTTCCGGAGTTTGAACCTAAAAACTAGAATCAACATAACTTCAGTCAAATCGATGATGTTTCAGTTTTAATTGCATTTTTTTTTTTTTGATTTAATGTTATTACAAAATGATATTTAATTGCATGAGCAATAATTTGTATGTATCATGTGATTATATTTACTAATCCAAGTATTGGGATTACAATACAAAATTAAAATCCCTAAGCCCTAAAATCTGGCACTTATTGTTATTTTTGCAACATTCAATCCGACGATCTAAAATTGGACTCTATAACAGTTACCCACTGGTTCTCATAAAAGACCAATACAAGCAATGAGAATAAATCACAACATCCATTCACTGGTTCTCATAAAAGAATTAAGGTCAAAAAATAGAAACGATAGCCACTCACAGCTACAGAATCCATAAAATCAAACTAAACAATAAAAAACATAAATAGTAGTAATAATAATAGTAACTTCTCAAATGTCATTAAATTTAAGATGATTCGTCTAACAAAACATGTCTTTCAAGTGCTTGAAAAAGAGAATGCAAACAAAACAAGCTTGCCTAGTCTAGAGAAGATGATGGAGGTGCTCCATAACCACCACCGCCACGTCCAAAAGCAGGCCTACCACCAGCACCACCCTGCATCGCCACAAAAAAAGATTACAAACTTTGAAACATTATTTAATCAATATAAATAAATTTGAAAAAAAAATAGATATATTTGCATAATAAACATCTGCTTTATCATTCTATATGTATGAATTAGAACAAAGAATAAAGAAAGATTATAAAATTTATCTAATTTATTAGAGATCACCATAAATAAAGATGTTGCATACTCTCGTTTTCTATGAATTTGTACACATAAAACGCCTAATGATTTACGCAGGTGTTGTGGTCGGAGAAAATTCTCAAAACTTATTTATCACGTATCTAAGAAAAAATGGTCCCTGACACAACTTGATAATACAGTAATACACCATACAAGCTATAATAATTGGTGAACTCCAGCAGCATGCAGAAAATTTATTTGTGTATGTGAGAGAGATGACAAAACGACTGAGAAAGACAATTTACCCTCATAATATAATTTTAAACTTGATCTTCAAAGTGAAAATCACGTCATTGGTTGTGATAAGAAAAAGTAATTGAATTGAGTTTACTCAATTTCAGTTATGATTGAACCATTCATCATGTATATGAAGATTGCAAGGATGACAGATAAGTTTGCCCATGTATTTTGCCAATTGAAATCATTCAATACATACAAAATATCATCAACTAAACAGGCATTTAATTTAAAACCATTTGACACTCTTTACGCACGGAAATCACAATTAATTTATCATGCAATCAGAACCATTCAGAGTGAAAACTTCGATGCCCAAGCAATAATCAAATAATCTTAAAAATTCTCAAAATCATAAATAATCAAATTCTCTCTATTTTCATTCAAACTACATATTCAATATATATATATATATATATATATATATATCTTATCACCATCATGAATGAAAATCCACCACAATGGTAAATTAACAAAAAAGCAGCTAACAACATGCTCTTCATTGATTGGAATGCAACTTCTAGCCAAAAGAAACCATGAGTATGGGTTGTTGAATCACCAAAGAGCACATGCCTCAAAAGGCCTTCACGAGGTAATAGAAAACAGACACATCATTAACAAAATAATAATAATAAAAATTAATAAAAAAAAACAGACACATCATCTGGGCTCCTTTGACAATAAAATAATACTTTGCACCGGGAAAACACAGGTGTAGTGAATGTGATCACAAAGGCCTTCAATAAAAAGAAGCAAGTATAGGCTTATCGGACTGCCAAAGATTAAAATGCCTCAGATGACCATCATGAAGTAATAGGAAGCATACACATCATTTGGGCTCCTTAGACAGGAATACAATAATTTGCACAGAGGAAAACACAAGTGCACTGAAAGCTAGCACAATGACCTTTTTCCCAATTCCCATCCATCAGGAACGACCTCGATATAGGACGCTCATTAAGACTGTTTGATTAGAACTAGGACTTAATCGATAATCCAAAATCAAATTTAGTAAATCCTTGAGTGCTAAATCCCAAAAATTACTCAGCATAACTATTAAATTTGGTTAACTCCTAAGTCCAAACACAGGGTTCAAATATTGTTTTCAAGATTTAGAAATTAAGACTTAGTTTGGGACGGCTTTCTTATTGCTTCTTAAAATAATTTCCTAATACAAAAAACAAACGAAACCTAAAACTTAACAAGATGTGTGGTGGAGTTAACAAAACTTACAATCTTAATAATCCCAATTATTATATGAAAACTCTATTAATATATTTTATTTATTAATAATCACTAACCAATAAATAATAAGATAAATTAATTTCTTATCATCCTCGATAAATATCTTAGCATCGAGTAATTTAAAATTAATTTACTAACTAATAAATTTTATGGCACATCTTTTAATTTATTACTATTTAAATCAATTTATCAAAAACTACTATTATTTTTTTATAAATGCAATTTATTTAGAGTGATTATCTTAATTCCCAACGAACATGAATTTTTAACCATTACTAATTATCAAATAATCCACTAAAACAAACAGAAAAAGCACGAATCACTACAATCATCCAAGAGTACGAGAAATACAACGATGGAAAATGAAGAAATTGATAAACTACTAAATCGCACACTACCAAGTAACCCTCTTTCCTCTACCACCACCTACAACAATCCAAAGCCATACAACCCTCTAATCTCATCGAAAACTCAACACATCCGTTGTTTAAAATTGTGCAACGTGAGGCACAACTCAACGCAATTCACGCTTGAGACGAATCAAGGCGAACGCCACTAGCATCTCCTATGAGGCGTACGCCTTGAATTGTTTGAGGTGCGCCTCATTTACCTAAGATGTTTTTCTCAAATAGAACGAGTATTTTTTTTTTTAAACTTAAACCTAACATTTAAACCTCGGTTCACCCCGTCATGCTCTTCAACTTCATCTGTTGCACGTAATGTAGAGTTTTGAATGATTTGCTAAGAGCTTCTTCGCCTTCATCAACGACGTTACATATTCGATAGGAAGTAAGAACAGTGCGACGACATTCCTGGTTGAATCGAAAGTCACGTAAGTTCGAAGATGCCCTTTATGTTGGATCGGAAGTAAGGAAACGTAAGGTAGAGTTTCGAATGATTCGTTCAATGCTTCTTCACATTGATCGACGACGTTCCCTATTCAATCGAAAGTCAAAACAATTCGACAACACTCCCTATTGGATCCAAAGTCACGTAAGATTCGACGACACCCTTTCTGTTGGATTAAAAGTCACATAAGGTTCTGCGCTTTCACGTTATGCAAGTTGGATTGAAAGTAACAACACTCCCCACAGCAATATATATTTTTCTCCCATTTCATGTGCTTAGTCGATCGAGTAGTAGCTCCTTGACCTCCTTTGCCTCCTTTGACTCATATGTTTTTGTTTGACTTGCCTTTGCCTTTTTTTTATTTGTCAATTGAGCCAGCACCCCTGATAAGACTGGGGTTGTTTGGTTACTAGTAAGATATAGTAAATAATGCAAACCTTGATTAGCAAAGCCTGAGAAGATTAAATTTGAAAATTATTTTTCATGAAAATGTTAAATCTTGTTATATATATAGTGATGTTTTATTACTAAATCGTGATTATAATTTTTAAGTTAACTAGATAACATAGAATTGGTAACTTCTCCATTCATATGATCTATTGATGCCTGAATTTTAGTCTAAGAAATATATATAAAACATGATTTCTAATACTTTTTTTATTATTTTGGATATTTCAATATTAGTCTCCTCTAAGAAATTGTTTTTCTTTCACATGGACACATGGTAGCATGATCAGCTTCTTAATAGCTTTCTAATTACTTATGGATGTTCGGGTTTTATCCCATCTTAGTCACACATTCCCAGTATAAGCCTTTGCATTTAATATAAAAAAAGAAAATTGATCATCCTTAGAAAAGATTGGTATCCAAGTCCTTTGATCCTAATGAGCTCCCTAGGAGTTCTAGTATACACGAGGATGTCACTCACCACTAATCAAGGTCAAGAGATAAGCTTCCAAACCAAACCACCCCAGACCTTTAAGAGATCTCACAAGGGAATGTTTTCATGATTTAAGGAGTACCTAAGGAATTAGTACTAGGAATCACACAATTATGTGGGAAACACAATCAGACTTGACAAAATTCTCAAAAAATTTAATATCGTCTTGATATGGTTTGTTGATGCCTCTAATTTACCCTCCAAACAATGAGCACATATTATTATTTCTTCCTAAATTAATAAAGAGGGTAGCAGTTTTGAACTTGGAAGATCTTGTATAGAGTTTCAATGATCCTCCCAAATCATTAGAATTTAAGAAATATATGGTAGAGCACAAAACAATGATATAATGGAACTACAAAGGGTAAAAACTTCTTAGATATGAAAGTTCTGGTAATAATCACAAATTGATAATCAATCATTCAAATCATACAAGAATTCAATCATAAACTGCACTTAATAAAGCATATCAAAGAAACTATATAAGAACATAGCATCCTAACTAAAATAGATTAAACCATCAATGATAAGCTTCATAAAAGCAACAGATAAAGAGAAAGCACAAAAACATTATTGTATATTGAAATAAAAAACAAACAAACAATATAACCAAAACACAGCAGTTTTTACCCTGAATGAAGGCTGGAACTCAGGAGGAGCACCACCCTTCTCTCCACCAAAATCTCCACCACGAGGACCTCCACGATACCCATCCCTATCCCCAAACCTTGGCCTATCTCCCTCAAAGCGTGGCGGCCCTCTGCCACAACACACAAAGCAAGCCAAACCAGTTAAATATTCTTCCATCATTAAATAAATACCAGTAAACAAAATATCAATACCTCGGACGGTCACCCGGGGGTCCAGAACCGAAAGGCCGGGAAGGCGGCTTAGATGACTTCTTCAGGGTCGCCGGCACAATCTCGGACGGTAGATTTAGGTAGGTTCTCAAGTATTCGATGCCGTCGTTGGTGAGGTACCAGTAGTAATGCATCCACGCGAAGGTCTCCCTTACAAACTCCTTTGACTTGAAGCTCTGCATCAGCTTGATCACCTGGAGATTTGGCACGTCAATATCGGGGTGCTTCGCCAGATTGTAATCCTTCTTCGCGTAGAGCACCCCCTCTGTTCAATCGAAACAGTCAGCATCCAAAATCCAACAAAGAAAGAAACCATATCAGATCAAAATTCATTTCACCTTGGAAGAGGTACTTGCAGATCGCATGGCGGTTCTTCTTCGGAATTATCTGGCAGAAAACACAAGTAATTAGTTCGAAGAAAACTAAACCCAGGGAGTTAAAAATTAGCTAAGATTTTTACCATGCTAGCAGCGGGGAGAGAAGGAGAACGGCGGAGGAGGGAGGAATTCGGATCCGACAGGAAGGAACGTATCGAAGGAGGCGAAGAAATTAATTAGCTACTCGTTCGAAACTCGCGAGGCAGGCGAAGTCGTGAAAGAGAAAAGCAAACCCTAGCAAACATTCGGCTATAGGAAGACTGAAGACAGCATCACAGCCATTGCCATAACAAATGAATTTAGCCTAATTAGTTTAATTATAATTAATTAAGATGACAATAGAATTAATTATTTAGATAAATTGATAATTAACTTAGATTCTAAGTATATTATTTATAATGATTAGTTAGTAATAATAGTTAATAATTAACTCATAGTAATAAAAAATATAATCAAAATAAAATTTAATAAGTTATTTTATAATTAAATTATTTACTAATTATATTTTTTATTACTTTAATTTATTGAGAGCAATTAAATTAGAATTAATAAGTAATATATACTTAAAATATAAATTAAAATTTTTTTTTTACTGAACTAACTACCTTAATCTTGAATTACATTGTTAAATGGTTCTACATTATTTAACAATTTTTAACATTTATTTTTTTAGATAGTTTTTAGGATTTTATTTTATCAAATTTAGTAAATTTGAATTTACAGAATTTACTAAATACTACTCAAGTTAAATCCTATTTGTTGCTAAACAGTCCCTGGCGTAGCTCAAATGTGCGTGTATATATATTCATACTATTATTATTATTTGTACTGAGATTTACGTAATTTAGAAATAATAATGATTTTATCATGAATTTTTATCCATTAAATTTTTTTAAATTAATAAAGAAGAACACAGTAATTAGTATGCTAAAAAAGAAATGATAAATAAAATAAAATTTAAAAGAAAATTAATGTATTTAAAATATTTGAAATTGTTTGGATAAATATAAAACAAATACAAATAAAATGAATGCATTATAAAGCCAACGATGATGATGGCCAATAGCAGACTATCGTGGCAGGTAGTGACGAATAATAACTAGTGGTGATTGATAGGAGGCAATGAGAGTAGCGGATGGCGACGATGACAACGGAGCCAACATAAGGAGTAATTGGAATTTGATCAAAACGTGTGATTTTAGAAAACATAAAAAATGAACAATAAATGAGTGCAAAAATAATTCACGAAAAACCTTAACCATATAACTTTTTTCAAAACACCAAATATCAAAAATTTCAAAACTTCTATATTTAGAAAACTTTACATTTATTTTCATTAAAAACCTGACATGTTTTTATAGATGGGTCAGAAAATACAATTTGAACCCAACCCATAGGGATACCTGATTGACATGATGGCATGACCTGATTAGCCCAAGTTAACAAACATCACAGAATGGGCGGGTCTAGTGAGGGATCAAACGACTCGAACTGGTGTAATGTTCATGTGAGGTAGGAGCAGATCAACGGCTGCTTGGAGGGTCTTCGAAAAAATCAAATTGGCTAAGGCCAATCGAATAGAGGGGGCTCAGCGTGTGGGAGAATAGGAGGTGATGGATCAAAAGTTTTGGCTTCTTGCACGAGGGATTTGAACAACTATCTGCTAGTGTCAAGCATGAGAGGGCAGCTCAAGATCATGAGGAAGAAGTCTGGCATTATTCAGTCAAGTAGGAAGGATTCAACTACATAGATCGGTACAGTGAAGGCATCGATCGAGTGCGAGGGAGGAAGAAGGGAAGTTGAACGGGTGCTTGGAGGCTGTGAGAAGGGGTGCGACAAGTTCGATTTGGAGTGGAGATCGATGTTAGGACTGAAAGCTGAGTAAGGTCGACGAGTGAAGGGGGCTCAAAATCGATGGAACTAGGAGAGGTGAGTCGATCTGGGTTGATTGGTTTGAATAGAGATTTCGAGGAGGAGATGTTCGGCTAGCAGTGATGGGAGCGAAGTTGGAACGTGTTGGGTTTTTGTCTCATGTCAATTATTGGCACCCCTAATATAAATCATATAATTTAAATGATATAATGCATAACATAGATACTATACGACAAGCATATGATAATGATAGATGAAGTAATGTATTAGGATATTATATAAACTATTTTGAAACTAATGCGTATATGATTGATAAAACTTACTGATCATCGTTCACTTGGTTACTAATCACTATTATTATGATTATTATTATGCTGACATTTATTGTAATAACTCAAATATATAAAATATATTTATTTGAAAAATATGAAAAATTCTAAAATGGAGTGCTTTGGCGTTGATCTAGTGAGCACTGAAATGCCAAACCATGAATAGTATATATATAAATATCTCACCCCACCAACATCCTCACTTGGTTGCTTTTGTAGAAAGAAATAGAAAGAGGGGAAGAAGAGAAAGAGGAGAGAGAAAGGCCTTTGAATCATATTTGTCATTCACTAATGTTACAAATTTTATTATATTTATTTTAGGTGACTAATCTCATAGTTCTATTTTTGATGATTTTGATTTCTATAAATTTTATTTCTCCTAAATCGACAAATACCATATTATCTCTTGATTTCATAAGTTTTCACTATGCAAGTTGGGATATGTTATAAATTTGATCATTCTAGATGTACAATTTGATATAATTTTATTTCATTTTAAATGAAATATTAAATGATATCATATATATGATATGATAACTTCATATGATACACTACTGATTCATGAGATTCACTTATTGAGAGTGGAGCTGGATATTGATTGAGAGTTATAAAGAGTTAGGGGTACTGATTTACGTAATTCAAAGAGAGTTAAGGAGTACATTGATTGGGAGTTGTAAGGGAAAACTAATTGCTAGTCATAAGTGCATGAGCAAGATATCCTTAAGATACATTCGTTGAATATCTAAATATTGATAATGACACTATTACTAATACTGTACTGATATTGTGAGAGACGTTAATGTTGTTTATCGTCATTAATACTATTTAACAACATTGATCATGATATTAATATTGTTACTGACATTAATACTGTTTACTATTATTAATATTGTGACTATGTAATGAATTGAAACAATGAATTATAGAAGAATAAACTGATACAAATAATCAGTATATGCACTTATGCATATATTTTTATTGATTTATATCATATTATGCTATTTTATATTGCATTGATTTTAGTTATAAGATGTTAGTTAGTTGTTGGGTTATATGCTCATTATGTAATTTTATATAATTTCAAAAAAGGGTAAGGATCCTCTGATAGGAAGCTCCGAATAATTTGCATAATTTTTCTACCTGCACTTCTAAACAAAATACAATCATATTTCTTTTTGCTATTCATTAATAAACTCTAGTTAAATAGTTAAATAAAAGATAAATGTAATTCTTCCAATATAAATTATAGAGTGTAACAAAATGGTATCAGAGCAATGATTATTGAAACAATTGAAATATAACTAGAGCTTATGAACAAAATAGAAATATGATTTTCGATTTATAATTAGTTGATTTGAATTTGAAATTTTATTTTAAGCATGCACTCTCTCTCTCTCTCTCTCTCTCTCTCTCTCTCTCTCTCTCTCTCTCTCTCTCTCTTAAACTGATATAAAAATGTCGAGAACAATATTTTTTAAAGGTGGGGAGATTGCAATAACTCAAATATGTAAAATAAATTTATTTGAAAAATATGAAAATTTTGAAGTTGAGCACTTTGGCACTGATTTGGTGAGCGTTATGACGCTAATCCATAATCAACAATATTTATATATTTATTTATTTATAAATATCCCAGCCTCACCCCACCGGCTCGCTCACTTAGTTGCACGATGATAAAGAAATTGAAAAAGGGAAAAAGATAAAGGAGAGAGAAATGTCATTGGATCATATTTGTCAGCCACTTTTGTTACAAATTTTGTTTTATTCATTATAAATGGCTAATCTCTTATTTATATTTTTGATAATTTTGATTTTTATAAATTTTTTCTCTCAGAAATCTGCAAACACTACATTATCTATTGATTTCATAAGCTTTAATTGTGCAAGTTTGGATATTTTATATATTTGATTATTCTAAATTATTTGATTTGGTTTTATTTTATTTAAAATAAAGTATTGAATGATATCAGATAAATCACATAATAACTTCATGTGATACCCCATTGATGCACATAATTTATTAATTGGGAGTCATAAGGAATTGGAGATTGATTGAGAGTTATAAGGAGTCGAGGCAATTACTTAATGTGATTTAAGGGGAGTTAAGGAGTACATTGATTGGATGTTATAAGGGGCGATCGATTGGGAGTCATAAGTGCATGAATAAGATACCCTTAAGTTACACTCATTGAATATCTGAATACCAATATTGACACTACTACAAATATTGTAATGATATTTTGATTGACACTAATATTATTTATTATCATTAACATTATTTAATATTTTTATCATGATATTAATATTATTATTGGCATTAGTACTGTTAATTGTTACTGATACTGTGACTAATGATGTAATGGATTGAGATGTGATGAACTATAGAAGAATATATTGATACATATAATCAGTATAGACACTGACGCATATATTTTTTTATATAACTTATAGCATATTATTCTCTTTTATTTTGCATTAATTTTAGTTATAAGATTTTAGTTACTTATTGGACTATGTGCTCATTAAGTGATTTTACACGTTTTTAGAAAAGGATAAAGATTGTATGATATATGAGGCTCCATACAACATACAAAATTTTTCTACATACAATTCAAAATCAAATGCAATCATGTTTCTTTTCCGCTGTTCATTGATAAGCACTAGTTAAATTGTTAAAATTAAAGATATATGTAATTCTTCCAATGTAGATTATGGAGTTTGACATCATGAGTTGTTAAGTACTTAGTCTCACCATCATGGGGAGATGTATTATTCTAATAGGCCATCATTGCTAATAAAATGGGTTGCTTAGAATAGTTAGGATGGGCAAATGTTGAATGAAATGGTCGGCTTTTCCCTAAAGTTGGGTAGATTTTTTGGATGAGTCAACACTTTAGATAAATTTAATTTGCAAGGATAAAATGAGCATTTGTCTAGACATCATTAGCATGGATGAAAATTGTTGGTGCCAACCCATTGGCTACAAAAAACTTTAGCGTTGGTGATGATGACGAGCAATTGTCTTTTTAACAACTATGAAAATGATCCTTGTTAACAATTGTGAACATCAATATTAGTTGTGATAACATGTAATGTTGATGTATAGAAAAAAAAAATGTATCGTTGATGTTGGCGATGAGTTGCATTCACCTCGTTGGTAGCACTATGTCATTTTTGTCAACAATAATGAGAATTAACATTGTCGACAATGAAAAGTATTTTTGATATTGGCGATAATGGCCATTCACATTCTTAGACCTTAGTGATGACTAGCATTTTTCTTATTAGTGATGAGGGACATCAATATCATGAAAGATGGACATTATTGTTAGTGATGGAGACACATTTGTTGTCAATGAGAGACATCAACCCCTTTTAGCTATGACACATGTCAACATTCATGGTGACAACAAATGCCAATCTTATTGACGAAGATTGTCATCAACATTGGCATTGATGATTAATATTTGCCTTATTAACAATGCTGGTTTAATGGCGATCGATGACAGATTCTATGTGATGACACATAGAGATTTTTTTTTTTTGATGACACAGAGATGATGATTCTCTTATTTGGAATTCTTCTTCGAACCTTTGTCACCCTCCTCAAATATGTAAGAGCAAACAAATCATTTTGACTAAATATATATACAAATGGATTATTTTCATTATTATTATGCTGTTAACGGAGTGACGTTGATAAACATATTTGTAAAAATCATGCATAATTTTCCTTAAAACAAAAATTCGCACTAAGATTAATTTTTAAGTTGCTTAATTCTTTAATTGTTTTCTTAAAATAATAATAATAATAATAAACTTCTCCTAAGAGCCTATCAATGTCATTGCTTTCCATAGAATCAAAACACCATTAAGAGGGTGAAAATCACTTGATTGTAAATAAATATTTAGATAAATGATACATAAATTGCAACAGAATGTCCGCATGCATTTGGGCTAGACAAATACATCCTAGTAAAATAGCTCTACATGAATACAACCCAATCATAAATATATACAAAAATATAAATATATAAATATAAGGTATATAAAACTAAGATGAAAATCATAAAAATTTTCACCCCGAATCCTCATCTCTTTGTTTTCTTTGATTTAAAAGAGTACTGATAAAATTCTGTTATTACTGTATGAAGGAAGAAAAATACATATATCCTGTTATTACTGTATGAAGGAAGAAATATAGTCCTCAGCCGCTGTATCTTCTCTGCTGCAGTATCTAATTTCTTTCTCTTCAGCATTACTTGGATCTGCAAAAGAAAGCTTCTTTAAGCTTTCCTGCTCCGTTTCATTTCTTTCTCTTCAACTCTGCAAATAAAGCCATGGAAGACATTGCAAGGACTCTCAATGTTGCTTATATTGGAATAACGGTACTGATCCACACCAGCTTGATTTATCAGCATGATCATAATTTACGACTCAGCGGCCTTTTTTAATATATTTATGAATATATCTCAATGCGAGTAGTTATTCCTGATTTGTGGATTGAAATTGTTCCAGCGCCTTGGTTTACTCAGCCAAAGAAGAAAAACAAGTAGGAGAGGAGATCAAGTCCTAGGCTCAGAGTAAACCAGGTTGCTATAACAATTGAAATAACTACTCAGATCAAGAGATATCATAAGGTAGAATTAACAAAAGGCCGCTTGCTCATCAAGTATGATGATACTCATTCATCAAGCAGATGTGGATCAGTATCATCATTCAAGTTCCTTGCAATGTCTATCATAGTGTATATCTTTAATTCAAAGTGCTTTACTTGTTTATTGCAGTGAAACATAGATTTCACTGCTCTGACAGAGATATGATAGTAGAGAGTTTTTTTTTTTTTGGAACGGGGGTATCTATCTGTTAGCACTCATTAACTTGACCTCCACTATCCTGTGGACCACTGCAGCGACTGTGTGTTCTGTTCGCCATAATCCCTGCTGCGGATCGGCTTTGGCAGATCTGGTTCCCTACACCTTTTCCTATATAGTTGTATACCTTGCTTCGTGAACATTGAGGAAATGAATCAACTGCTACAGTAATATCTGTTTCTCCTTCTTCTCTGTTTCCTTGCTTAACTCCTTCTGTGCAGGTTCTTCAGCTCAGCCATCACTTCATGGTATCAGAGTTCACGGTTCATCTGCTGTAGAATGGCGAATCAAGACTCCTCCTCCTCAGCCACTGTTCCTCCCGTCACTGCTGTCGCTGCATCTCCGGCTTCGACCTTATCAGCATCAATGGCGGAGTTCACGATACCTGCTCCATTGAAATTTTTAATGTCAAACCTGAAATCCATTGTCAGCGTGCAGCTCTCAAATGAGAACTATGCAATCTGGAGTTTGCAGATCCTTAAACTGTTTGCGGCTAATGAATTCGATGGATATCTCACTGGGAAACAAGTCTGTCCGAGCAGCCTACCCACTGATCCAGAATACAAACTTTGGCGACTTGTTGATCAAAATCTTGTGTCAGCACTATTCTCAACTATCTCTCCGTCAGTTCTACCTTATGTGCTTCATCTTTCAACGGCATATGAGATATGGACTACCCTCGCAAGCCGACTTCAGCCGACCAATAGGTCTCACGTGATTCAGCTCAAAAATGTGCTGCATAATATTCAAATGAGGGACTCCACCATGACACAATATCTTGCTCAAGTGAAAACACTTGTTGATAACATAGCTGCTGCAGGCTCACATGTAGATCCTGAAGATATTCTGATGTATATACTGAATGGCTTGCCGACATCATACAATCCTTTTAAAAGTTCCATTCGCACATCACAGCTCCCTGTAAGTTTGGAAACACTGTATTCTCTTCTGTGCAGTGAAGATATAAATATACATAATGAACTTCGTAGGGAAGCTCCTCCTTCATCAGACAATACGGCATTTAATCCAAAACAGCTGAACAATGCCACTCGTCCTCCTTCTGCTGCTATAACCACTCGTCCCAACTGTCAAATCTGTGCCAAAAACGGTCACACTGCAGTTACCTGTTGGTATCGATATTCATCCACTTCCACTGAACCAAGTCGTGCCCTGTTTACTCAGAATCATCCCACAGCAGAATGGGTACTTGATTCAGGTGCAACAAGTCATCTTATTGTTGATCCTCAGACTCTCCAGCAACCAACCGTGTACACTGGCTCGGACACAATGTATATTGCTAACGGAAGCTCTCTGCCGATTCAACACTAAGGACAAGGACTGTTACCGCTACCAAATACACCTCGTAAGCTTTATCTTAGAAATATCCTTCATGTTCCAGCCTTGTCACATAATCTGTTATCTATTCATAAGCTAACAGTTGACAACAATTGTTCTATATCCTTTGATGCTCACGGTTTTACCATTCAGGATCGTGTGGATCAGCAAATCCTCCTTCGTGGTCGAACCCGTAATGGACTCTACTCCATCTCTACCCCCACTGCCAAGATACCCCCAGTCGCTCTTCATGTCAACACCGAATTCAAAGACTCACCGTGGCATGCCCGTCTTGGTCATCCACACCACCGCATCTTACAAGCATTATCTAGACTAGTTCCTTCTAAATGTATCCCCTCTACTTATGTTTTGTGTCGTTCATGTAATGTGGGCAAAAGCCACAAGTTACCGTTTGTTTCTAGTATTAATACTAAGACTACTCCTTTCTCAGTTGTACACACAGATGTTTGGAGACCCTCCCCCATCTCTTCTATCAATGGATATCGTTACTTTGTTACGTTTATAGATACTCACTCTCGTTTTTGTTGGATGTACTTGATGCATTCCAAAGACCAAACTCTGTCCAAATTTATTCACTTTAACAACTTAATTAACAATTTCTTTAATACTAAAATCCAAATTCTTCGCTCCGATGGTGGAACTGAATACATAAATCATAGTTTTAATAACTATCTCTCAACTCATGGCATCACTCACCAACAAACATGCCCATATACACCCGAGCAGAATGGATTAGCCGAGCGAAAGAATCGTCACCTTTTGGACATTACAAGAACTCTACTTCATAATGCTCATCTTCCAAACCTCTTTTGGGCTGAAGCCATACTCACGGCCAATTACCTCATAAATCGCCTCCCTACTAAAACCTGCAACTTTAAAATTCCATATCAAATTCTTCATAAGAAACTACCCGATTATACTCACCTACGAATATTTGGCTGTTTATGCTATCCTTGGCTTAAGCCTCTTACCACAAACAAATTTCAACTTCGCTCCCAAGACTGCCTCTTTCTGGGTTATTCCTCCTCTCAAAAAGGATATCGATGCTACAATTTACAAACTCATAAAATCCATATTTCACGGCATGTCGTGTTTCATGAAAAACATTTTCCCTATCAACCTCAAACCACCATCTCAACTCAATCCATAAATAATACCTCCCTCTCCTACACCCTCTCCTCTGTTGCTCATACCAACGTCCACTATTCCTACAAGAACCATATCCACACCTGTACCACCTGATCCTCACCATTCTCCCATACCTTCCTCTACCCACGTTTTATCCACTTCTTCCTCCCTGCCTTCCTCTACTTCCACTTCTAACACAGATCAATTCCCCTCCACCCCTTTACCTCTTTCACTTCACCAAATGCAAACACGTTCTAAGACAGGAAATCTTAAGCCCAAAGTCATCTTTGACCTCTCTACTACCACAACTTCTGTTCCCACTCCACATTTGCTGAAGCAAATAAACACTCTCATTGGCGGGCAGCCATGTCAAAAGAATTTCTAGCTCTTCAAAAACATTCTACATGGTCTCTAACTCCACCACCGATCAACGTTCCTGTCCTTGGATGTAAATGGCTCTTTAAAGTTAAGCTTCCTTCCACTGGTCAAGCACCTACTTACAAAGCTCGTCTTGTAGCTCAAGGATTTGCCCAAGAATATGGTATAAATTACAAAGAGACCTTTAGTCCAGTTGCTAAGATGGCAACTGTTCGCATACTCATCACCATTGTTGTTACCCGTGGATGGTCGGTTTTACAGTTTGACATCTCCAATGCCTTTTTACATGGAGATCTACCCGACGTTGTATATATGAAACAACCTCATGGCTTTGTAGATGAACAATTTCCACATTATGTATGCAAATTACATGTCTTTATATGGACTCAAACAAGCGCCGAGGCAGTGGTTCGACAAACTCACCAGCTCTCTTAAGATTTTCGGGTTTACCATCAGCAAATCAGATCATTCACTTCTAATATACAATCGAGCCAATGTTGTGCTTTATCTCTTAATTTATGTCGATGACTTACTCCTCACTGGTAATGATCATACTATCATAAATTCTCTCCTTCAAAAGCTCAAGTCTGAATTTGCATTGAAAGAACTTGGTCCTGTTTCAACGTTTCTTGGAATTCATGTTCAGAAAACTGCACATGGCCTATTCCTACTGCAATCCAAATATGCCGAAGATCTGTTAAACAAATTTGGCTTTATGAACTGCCGACCGGTCTCCACTCTTGCGGCACTCAAGCCACCATCTACTCTCGAATCAGAACAGCCATTTTCTGATCCGTCTTTATATCGCAAATTGGCTGGCTCCCTAATGTATCTTACTGTCACGAGACCGGATATAGCCTTTGCTACAAATCATATTTGTCAGTTCATGCATCAACCAACGAATCAACACTTCCATTCCCTTAAACGACTTCTTCGTTATATTAAGGGAACATTACACTTCGGTTTACCGATTACCAATGGAGATCTACAACTTAGAACGTATGTTGATGCAGACTAGGCTGCCGACAAAGTGGATCGCAAGTCCGTCACAGGTTTTTGCTCCTTTCTTGGTCCCAATCTAATTTCATGGCATGTCAAGAAGCAAGCCACGGTTGCCAAATCCTCCACGGAGGCTGAATATCGTGCTTTATCCACTGCAACTTCAGATGTCCTATGGCTTCGCCGTCTTCTCGGTGAATTCCTTGCACCTCAATTGGAACCCACGCGAATCTACTGTGACAGTACCTCGGCAATTGCTCTAGCTCATAATCCTGTTTTTCATGCCCGAACAAAACACATTGAGCTAGACTATCATTTTATTAGTGAACACATTCGATCCACTGCAATTGAAGTTCTTCATATTAGCACTCTTGATCAATCGGCTGACATTTTGACCAAAACTCTGCCCACATCCAGATTTCAACAACTACGCACCAAGTTGACCATCCAACCTTTGGACAATCAACTTGAGGGGGGCTGTTAGCACTCATTGCCTTGACCTCCACTATCCTGTGGACCACTGCAGCGACTGTGTGTTCTGTTCGCCATAATCCCTGCTGCGGATCGGCTTTGGCAGATCTGGTTCCCTACACCTTTTCCTATATAGTTGTATACCTTGCTTCGTGAACGTTGAGGAAATGAATCAACTGCTACAGTAATATATGTTTCTCCTTCTTCTCTATTTCCTTGCTTAACTCCTTCTGTGCAGGTTCTTCAGCTCAGTCATCACTTCACTATCCGCTGTCATTCTTATAGGAGGCGCATGGTGGCGTAAATCCTTTGGCGAGCTTATCAGCAATAAACCCCACAGGTGCAGGGCTTACAGTTATTTTCTCCCCACTTAAAGGTCCACGATGAGTGTACAGAGTAGATAATATTCTCACATTATTAATATTAATATTTACTATTTATTTAAAATTTTGAGCAAATCTTTCCCATATATTAGTATATTGACTTAATTAGGACCATAAGCTATTGTCACATATTATTTAAGATGTCTTGGGGTTAAAAAGAAAAATCTCAGTTCTATTAAGCATAAATTTTAAAATAAAATATGAGACAATATAATTCAAAATTGGTAGGTCAGGAAATTCAAGGACGTAAAACCGGCGGTGAGTAGGTTTAAAACTAGTGGGGAATCACTTCAAGGATGCTGGTATGGGCTACCGAAAATTCTGCAGTCTAGTCCTTATTTCTTGGAGTATTAGAAATTATAAAATGCTACATTTTTGTTTGATTAAATTTGTGCTAATACACATATACCTATATAAAGGCAAGAGAATACAACAATAATGGAAATACAATAAAATAAAATATACTTAATAATGAGGATATATTACATGAATAAGTATGATAGATTATTACTATAAATATTGTATGGCAATGAAAAATTCCAATAATTCTATTCGGCTTGTGGAATTTAAAATTTATGAGTGTTCTAAAAAGTAAAATAATGTATTTTAAAAACTTCATAGCGATTTGGTTGCTTTTAAAAGATGTTTATAAGTTTAGTTTTTTTATGTAGCCCAAAACTTTAGATCGTCAGACTGAATATTGCAAAAATAACAAAAGTGTCAGGTTTTAGTGCTTAGGGATTTTAAAATTTATTATTGTAATCCCAATACTTGGATAATTAAATATAATCAAATGATATATACAATTTATTACTCATGCAATTAAATATAATTTCGTGACAACATTAGATCAAAGAAATATTGGCAATGATCAGTCCATATCTTCTTTCTAAAATTTTTCACATTTCTAGCAAATCTATTTATGGCTTATGTTTCATTTAATATCTACAATTTTCTCTCCACATAAAATATAACCGAAGCTTATCTACGTAAGAATTACAGTTCATATATCTTTTTTTTCTTTTTTGGGAAAACTCACGGCCGGATCTATGCATTATTCATGATAAAAAGTACACATCTTTAAAAGAACATTATTTGAAATAAAACCTAAGAGCTTTAGATCCTATCTAATAATACAGAAAAAGAAAAAAAAAACAAAACAAGGAAAAGGCTAAAGTTAAAAAGTAAAGAAGGAAACTACAACTGCATCAATGGTAGCAACCATAACATCACCCAAATGAACGACAAAACGAACAGTCTCCACCAAGAGCAACCTAATGAACAGTCTCCACCAAGAGCAACCGAAGCTACTTGAAAACAACTCCAAATAAGGGAAAGAAAAACCTGAATGGAACACGAAGCAGAAACAAAAAGAGGATGGGAGAGCATCACCACCCCACAACCAATACCAAAAACTGACCAAAACACAAATGGCACAGAATTGAGGTAACCAACAACAAAACTACCAACTAAGCAAAAAGAAAACACTCATACAACTAAACAGGAAAAGTATTGAGATTACAAAACATGTTAAAATCCCTAAGCCCCAAAAACTAGCACTTACTGTCATTTTTGCAATATTCAATCTAACGATCTAAAATTGGTCTCTATAACAGTTATTCTGACCTTTAAAAGACCAATGCAAGCAGTGAGAATAATTCAGAACATCCATTCATAGGTTCTCATAAAAGGATTAAGGTCAAAAAATAGAAATGATACTCTCTTATGGCTACAGAATCTATAAAATCAAAATAAACAACAAAAAACCTAAATAATTTTAATAATAATAGTAAGTTCTCAAATGTCATGAAATTTGAGAAGATTCTTCCAACAAAGCACGTCTTTCAAATACTTGAAAAAGAGAATGCGCACTAAACGAGCTTGTCTTGTCCAGAGAAGATGACGGAGGTGATCCATAGCCACCACCACCACGGCCAAAAGCAGGTCTTCCACCAGCACTCTGCATCTCCAAAATAAAGATTACAAACTTTGAAAGAAATGAAACATGATTTATTAATATAAATAAATTCAAAAAAAAAAAAAAAGTGATTTACGGAATAGATATATTTGCATAATAAACATATGCTTTATCATACATTATCTGTATGTTGCACACTCATTTGCTATGGTTTTATACACATAAAACGCCTAATGATTTATGCAGGCTTTATCATTCCACATTTAAATCCTTCCTAATGTCATTAGAAAAAATAATCATGAAAGGGTTTTCTTAAAAATTCAAAAGTGAGGAAACCATAATTTTTCCAACTCAACAAAATTTTGGTAAAAAACTTCATTCTTAGGTTTAGGAAACATCCTTAATCGTTCCCTAAAAATCTTTTTTAGTTTCCTAAAGAAAATATAAGTTTTTGAAAAAACCTAAAATTTTCTCTTTAGGAAAATCATGATAGAAAAAGGAGAAATCCTAAATCCAATGCGTAACTTTATCTTCCCTTGCCTTCCTCTTCACTTTCCCCAAATTTCAGCCGCCAGAAATCGCCGCCAAAGCCCACTACAGGAAAAACGCCGAAATACGGCGGTTAGCTTATATTAACCGGCGGTTTTTTTAACTACCAGCGGCTTTACGGCGGTTTTTGTGCCGCCGGAAAAAATCGCATAGGAAACTAGTACCGGCGGTTTTTTACCGGCGGTTTATGTAGCCGGCGGTTTTCCGGCGGCTCCGACCGCCGGTTTCAACCGGATTTTATGCCGGCGGTTTTCCGGCTGTGACGCCGCCGGTTAATTGACCGACGGCCTACCGACGGTCATTTTACCGACGGTTCTCCGGCGGTTTAGTTAGCCGTCGTATTTTTTTAAAACCGCCGGCCTTCGCCGGTAGACCGCCGGTTACTTAACCGGCGAAAGCCGGCGGTCTAACCGTTGGTATTTTCGGCGGTCTAAACCGCCGGATGACCACCGTATAACCGCCGGTGGCCGTCGGTAACCGCCGGTAATAAACCGACGGTGTGATGCTATTACCGGCGGCTGGCTATTGGCCGTCCGGTATCGTAGTTTCCAGCGGCCAAACCGCCGGTTAGCCGCCAAAAACCTATAGCACCTGCAAAAAAAAATTGACAGCATCCCCTCTATTTGAGGGAGGTTCACCCTAAAGTCTAAACCTGCAGAAAGAGCAATATATGTTGGGCAACACGCCGCTATATTCATCACAATCATATGTTGGGCAACACGCCGCTAGATTCATCACAACCATAAATTATAAATACAATCACAAGCTCATCATAACATTACAATCACAGTTCACAAGTAAGTTCATGATAATGTTACAATCACAAGTTCTGAAATTCACAAGCTCCATCTTTCTCTCACGCATGTGATTGATTGCTTGTCTTTCTTTCTCCAGTTTCTCTCTAGTACCCTAGAGCCTCCGAATGCTGGTATGAGCCATGCATGTTGATTGAGCCTCTTTGAGACCTTTCTTTCCTTTGAGTAGGATTTCCTAGTCTATACCCTTGTGCTAATCCTAATTTGGAAAAGATAATGTATGATCCTTAATCGAGAGTCTTCTCGGGCTCCGGCCCGGGATGTAATTAACCACGGGGGCTTGCGTCCGTGGAAAACTTGGCCCCGCAATCTACTTTACCCCACTCGATCTCTTGTATCGGGTGGGGGAAACCCGTGACTAGGTCGTGTATATTACTACCCATCGGGGTGTGCTGGCGACAGCATCTATCCCCAATGGTTAGTCGTATGCACGATCCAATCTGCCCTTCCATCGACCCATTCGTGTCGAGTGTAGAGGCCTACGATCGTTTTGTCCCACGGGATAGTGCGGCCGTACCCTCTGCGTTCTTACCCCACGAGCGGTGCTCTTTCGGAGGTCCACAGCCGGTACTACCGGTGGTCCTAAAACCGCCGGTTAGAACCGCCGGTTTAGGGCATTTTTCCTGTAGTGGCCACCGTGGAAGCCTTCCTGTCGCCCTCCTTCCATCCGCCTCCCATTTCGGCCGAACGAAAATTCGCACAAATGGGGACCAAATGAATTTCGGTTCCATATGAGTGGATGGCTAGTGGTAATTGTAAAAAGTCCTAATTTCTCTCGCATAACTCATTTTCGTTTTAATATCATTAAAGGCATTTTAGCATTTAAGTAATTTGTTAACTCAATTATAACTTTGGTGATTTTTAATTTAAAATCTGTTGAATTTTATATAAGTCCTTTATACTGATTTGATTGAAATTTTAAGTACATTTTTTTAAAATTATTTTCGTTGAAATCCGACGATTTTAAAAATTTACTTAAATTTCATCGCAACGCATCAAAATGTGTGCAACTCTTACGATCGACGATTTCAGGTTTTATAGTTTTTCCACCAAATGGCATCACAGGATAAATGATTATGACTTGGAGCCCTTTGAACATAGTGGTTTTGCCGCCAAATGGCACCACTAAATTACGGTTATGGCCAAAGTCAATACGTTCTTTAGTGACATTAAATCCTTGAGATATGAATCAATAGGATATATACGATAGGGCTCAAAGCCTTCTGTTAGTTAAGGTGGATTCAAATATGTTCCCTTAGATAAACATCCACCCTAGGTCTACAAGGTACCCTTGGACGAAGCAACCCGTAGCTCCAATAAGGATCCTTCTATCAGGTTGGGTCAACTACCTCCTCTGATTAAGTAGACCAGGGACCATAATGGCCCGAGATGGCATACCCATGGGATCTTGATCGGGTCTATCTTCCATTCCCCCACCATCCGCTTGAAGTGCAAGATGGTTAAATTTCTAATTTTAAATATCAAATCTTCAAATTCTCCAAATTATTTAATACCCAAGTCAATGTTGTTACTATATGCCATACAACATGTATCTGATTGATGACTAGCCTTAATCAAAAGTTCTCTCTTGTTAGTGGGAGGGGTAATTAATTATAAGGGCTTGCGTCTATAGGGAAGCAGAACTCAGATCATAAAGTCCTTCCAGAATGAGGGTGAAATCTCTAGGTAGTGTTTTATCTAAAAACCCATATGCCTTCCAAAAATTTACCCCGGTACTTAAATCGTTAAAATTTTCTAAAATGATCATTCAGCACTTTCATTGAGATAACACATTTAGGAGGATTTTTAAATTTATATTATTTTAATTACTTGCTAATGATTATCTATTTTTATTTTCCGTTATGTGCAAGTCTCTACATTTTGAAAGTGTGCGGTGATGTATCAAATCGTAATTACTAAACCATGTGCACATGGAGGTGATTAGGAGCTGCTTAAGGCTAAACCAAGGATTATAATAGGCTTAAGAATCTTCTAGAGACTATTTAAAATTGCTGTAGTGGTTTGAAATGAAATTTATTAGCATGAGCAAAGAGGTTTGTCCATTTAATGGTTTTTTTTTACCATTTTCTTGATTGGTTTGACCAGTCAATAGGTCAAACCAGCTGACATGGCATGCAAGGTGGCACTAGGAGCTGATTAGAGTAGTTGGGAATGAATGCCAAAGCATAGGATTGAAACTTGAATCAAGACATGAGACCTTAAGGTGTTTGATCGAGTCTTGTTGAGTTCACTAAGTCAACTTGACCATGAGTTGACTTGTGATGGGTTTGAGTCTGTTCAAGGCATTAATGGAAATGAATTTGAGGGTTCTCAAAAAAATAAAATTGGAATTTGAATGAAACATCATATAAGATATGTATTTTAACTATAGTTTGAGGTTTGACTAAGTCAAACAAGTGTGATTTGACTCATAAAGTTTTTGAAGAGATTTAAAGCATGGTTGGATTGGATTTGAATATGGGTCATGAATTGACCCAAATTAGCTGGAGTTAGCCAAAAATGGGTTCAATTGACCAAGTCAACTGATGACTATGTCAGGGTGACCAGTAAGCCTAAATCACTATGGGAGATGCTTGAGGAGTTTTTATGAAATTTGAATGCATTTGGGAGTTAATTCAAAGTAAAAAAAAGGTTAAGGTTTTGTCTGGTCAACCTAGGTTTACTTGGTCAACTAGATTGACCCGGAGTCAGGGTTTGAGCTTAACAGGTTTGGTTTGATCAATAGAGTATGGTAGAGCTTGTCCTAAGAGTTAGAATAATCATTTGGGTCAAATTAATCATTTAGACACTTAAGGGGTTATTTGGTCAACCTAGATTGACTTGGTCAATCAGGTTGACTCAGGGCTTGAGTTTAGACTCAACATATTTGAAATGATCATTAGAGACCAATGGAGGTAGTCTCATATGTCAAAATGGTCATTTTGGTCAAAATGGCCATTTTGACCCTTAAAAGACTATTTCGTTAACTTGGGTTGACTTGGTCAATAAGGCTGACCAAGGGTCTAGGTTTGGGCTCAATAGGTCTAGTTTAACATTTGGAGTTGAATAGAAGTTGTCTCATACAAAGATGAGGTCATTTGGATGGAAATGGTTATTCAAACCCCTAAGGAACATTTTGGTCAAAATAGCTTGACCTGTTCAACTAGGCTTGTCCATGGTCTGAGCTTTAGTCATATGCACTCCTAATGGTGTTTAGGATACATTGGAAGATGTTTCAAGTTTGATTTGAATGAGTCATGTTAAAGTTTGGAGGATGCATTGGAAGATTTTTTTTTTTTTTTTTTGCAACAAGTTATCAAGCGCTCAAACGACTATATAAACAAACATCCAGGATGGTCGTTTATATAATCCCTTGAGCGCTTGATAATTTGTTTCCAAAAAAAAAACATCAACCTCTCATCCAAATAAAGTAGAATTTCATAGTATTTAGCAAACATGGATGAAAAAGAATTAAATTTATCAAAAAAAATAATAATTTCATAAATTGATGATCATTCAAATATGGAATCAATCATGATAGTGGAAAATACTTGCCTTTGAGATGATTTTAAAATATGGTCAACTGACTGTCAAAACAATTTTACCGGCAAATAATCCAAAATCTTATAGGAATAAAAAAGTGAAAGGGTAAAAAATATATTTTCAATTCCCCTGCAAGTTAACTTCAGCCTGGAAGGAGAACCATGTATTTACTTAATATAACTCCTTATATTTGAATATCAAAAGTTAGTGCACAATGTCTTGATTAATATAACATTGTGAAAGTTGACTATGCATTGCTTATCCTTTCTTTTATCTGATTGTGTACTGAATCTTCGTACAAAACTAAGAAATTAAATTTTATATTTCTCTATCACCGCGAATATTCCAGGACGTAACATGAACTATTATTCTCATGTAGATAAGCTTCGGTTGCACTTTCTATGAAGATATATCAAAGCAAGAAATTATAGATATTTAATGAAACATAAGTCATAAATAAATCTGATAGAAGTGTGATAAAATTTAGAAAGAAGATATAGACCAATCATTGCCAATATTTATTTGATCTAATGTTGTCACGAAATGATATTTTATTGCATGAGTAATAATTTGTATATGCCATTTGATTATATTCACTTATCCTAAGTATTGTGATCACAATAAATATTAAAATTATCCCTAAGCCCTAATATCTGACATTTATTGTTATTAGTTTTATTGCACGTGTATTAAATGCACGTAGATAAAAAATTTAAAAAATATGTTATATTAAAAATTTTAATGCTATTTTTATTTAATTACATGAATATATAAATTTATTGATATTACTCGCATAAATTTTTCTTTACTAAATTATTAATTTTTGGCTCATTTGTAATTTAAAGTATAATATTTTAATGTAATAATTTTAATGATAAAATTGTAGTAAATATCTTCAGGATTACATAAAACATGTTAAAGAATTAAAGTATTAATTACTTTTTTACATATAACTTAAAAAAAAGAGTAATTATAATTATTCATTGTCATATAACATTTATAGTAAAAAATATATTATATTTATTCATGTAATATATACTCATTATTGAGGATATTCTATTTTATTGTATTTTCATTATTATTTTATTCTCTTGTCTTTATATAGACAAATTTGTGTTAATACAAAATTAATCGAACAAAAATATAGCCTTTTAGAAGTTCTAATATTGCAAGAAATAAGGGTCATTTTGGTTGTAGAAATTAATGGACTAGAACTATTGAATTTTCGGTAGCTCGTACCAAGGGTTGTTCCAAATCACCCCACTGATTTTAACCCTCCGACTCCCGGCCTCACATCCTAGTATTTTTGGTACCTTATATATATATATATACACACACACGCGCACACTATGCAAGGCATTGCAAGGAATTGGAATCATAGACTGACTTCTATTTGATGTATGAGCACTTCCTTACTATTTTCTAAAATAACTTGTAAAAATTTTTTAAATTCAAAAAATTTTTGTACAAAAAAAAATTGATTTAGAAAGCAGTATGAAAGTTGTCTCAAACGAAGTCTTAAATTGCTATATTTTGAACCAGAGACTTATGCTTCGTTTGGGACGGCTTTCTTTTTTATTTTTAAAGCAGCTTTCTAGTACAAAAATTAAAATTTGTACTATAAAGCTATTTTAAGAAGCAGAAAGAAAGTCATCCAGAATGAAGACTTAATATATATATCCATGAGCCAAATTATAAAAAGAAGCATTATATTTTAATTTCCTTATGTACATTAATATTATTCAAATCTTAAATAAATAAATTTTTAATTATTTTGTTTATGCAATGGTTAAAAATTATGTAGTTTCTTATCAATGATTTATGTAATCTTCTTACTGTTCATCTAGATTTCATATGTTTGCAGACATCATGTAGAAAAAAAAAAGACTTGTTCAGCTTATATTGAGCTTAAATTGCGTCAAGATACGTGACACTTTCTCTTGAATTTCTCGACTTTATCATGAGCTATAAGATATACTTTTCTATTTTATGAAATAACAATCAAGGCAATTGTAGATAGTCATACTTTGCAAATAAAAAAAACTATAATCTTGATAAATAAAGATATTTGCCTGTAAATTTTAGACTCCAAAACACAAAAAACAACCGTTGTAGCATCAAATATTTCATATTCATTGAGAATCAAATTTTGAAGAATATTAGTTGAGAATCTATGTTAAGTTCCATGAAACGCCGAGACTTCAGAGGACTAAAAGAAAATTATTTGAGTTCTTCGAAGTCTCCCCTTTTCATGGAACTTAACATAGATTCTCAACTAATGTTCTTCATAATCTGATATAACAACGTAGAAAAATGAAATGAGAATATAGTTTGTGCCCAAAATGATATAAGTATCTTGTGGTAATTTGAGATCGATATATGCTGAACCAAGTCTTTTTATTTTTCAACATGATATCTGCAAATATATGAACAATAGAAGATTACATAAATCATTGATAAGAAACTAAATGATTTCCAACCATTGCATAGACAGAATAATTAAGAATTTATTGGTTAAAGATTTGGATAATATTAATGTACTTAAGGTAATAATTAAAATATTTCTTATAAGCTGCTTTTTTTTTGCTGAACCACACTGCATCTTACACTATGCTCCCTCATGCAATGATGATATATTTGTTAAAAAAAAAAATACTTATTTTTTTCAAAAATAGAAAACAAAAATCAATAAAATGTAATCACAAGAAAACACCAAAATAAATGATGTTTTTTGAGAGATGACCAAAGAATTTGGCACTCTCGAGAAAATGTCAAATGATTTGATGTTCTAAGAAAATGTTACTCATTTTTTCCTTCTCTTTGCCTCCATTCCTGCTGGAGGCCTCCTTTTCTCTTCTCCTTCTCATCTTATGAAATCTACTCCTCTTATGAAGAGGTTGAGGAAGCGCTAAGGAATATGACATTTTGCTCGTCGGGTACATTATTGGTAGGAGACCTTAGTACGAGGCTCTCATGCCTACTATTAAGAAAGTTCGGAAGCTCAAAGGTACCATGTCTCCAATCTCCGTCAGACCTTGACGGTGGATTTTTAAAATAGCAAGCTTAGTTGTTCCACCTCTACCTTGTAGTGGGCTTTATTACTATCGAGAAATTCAGGATGACATTCACACGTGTGTGTGTGTATAGATTGATAGAAAGCTAAGCTTCCATATGAAGTTAACATTAGTATCTAGGGTAAAACTCAATCTCTCCACATCCTATGTGATTAGAAGCCTCAAAGCTTATTTGGCTGTGGGTCACTATTGCATCCACCAAATCTCTACCTATTTGTCATGCCTCAAATTTATCTTGGAATAATTATTCTTTTATTCTTTAATATAAAACAATCAGAACTATATAATTTATTTTATCTATATAAATACCAACAAAAAATAAAACTATCGATCAAGATTATGTATTCTACTTAGAATCTATACAATCATATTACAACTACTCTATCATGAGTAAAAAATATAGGTAAAATAACAAGAACCTAGTTTAATGGATCCTAGGCAATCTCACACTCCTGTGTTCTTATGCTGATCAAAAATCATTTAACTTGTTTAACATTTTGGAACTCAGATTTAGTTGTTCTGACATAAATATGAGAGTAGATAATAGATAATAATCTCATATTTGAAGTTAAATATAACAATTGGATTTCGAATATGTTAGTAATACTTAAGTTTATTATTTCTTTAAAACTTTGAGCGAACGGTTCCATATATCAAGATATTGACTTAATTAGGACCATCAGCTATGGTCACATATTATTTAAGAAATTTTGGGTTTATAAAAATCATAACTTTATCAAGAATAAATTTTAACACAAAATATGAGACAATAGAATTCAAAATTGGTTGGCCAGACTCGTGGGAAATCTCTTCAAAACAATTTTTCATGACCAAGTGCTCATACAGGCCACCAAAAATAAAGAACCAGGGATCAATATTCAAGCGAATTGGCCAGTTTGCTATGCTAAAAATATAAAGCTCAACTTAAAACAAACATCAAGTGAAATTAAAATTAGAAACAGATGACAGGAAATTAATCAATCAACCCAAAATGATGGCCCATATAGATAATAAGTGAGATGAGCGATTCAATAAGCAAATCATTCAATTAATTCACCATCTAACATAAGGCACGTTCTGATGGCAAATTATTCTGTGCGAACGCCGGATGCCGTCCAAAGACCAACTAGAATGCGCCACGTCACCCCCCGCTAGGTACCGTGCTCGATACTATTGATGTGACGCATTCTAGTTGGTCTCCGGACGGTAAACTGCGTTCGGCGTCCGCATAAAATAATATCTACATTCTGACATCTATAATATGACACTATTTATTATAAAGATCAACTATTTAAATCATTAATACTTATAATAATAACACGCAAATGAAAATTTTGATGCATCTTGTTGTTATCTGAAAAACAAACATAAAAAAATCCAACCACTCAAACACCACATCAAACACACAACACAGGACAAAAACTAATAACATCAACGATATATAGAACCAAACAAACACTATGTTGAGGTCTGCCTAGGCTTACCGCGTCTCTGTTTAAACTGGCATTCTCAGAAGTTAGATAATAAAAAGCATCCGTTCTGATCAAAAATAGGCAGCCTGGACAAATAGTGCAAGACAAATAAAACAAGTATACAAGCCAGGGTAATCAATATTGTCCAGCAAAACGTGAAGACATGACTACTAATCAGGGAAATGAACTGCAGGTGACAAAACAAGCAATCATACACTTCTTAACGGACAATTCTTCAAAGCTATTCACAAATGTGCGCACCCAAACAAGTGAGAGAACGGAAAAGACGATTCAAATTAATCAAGCTTCAGTGGTCAGTTGACCAGATGGAATAAGAATACTTTCACCTCCAAATGATTTTTATGAAACTTCCTCAACTTCGGCAGCGGCATCTACAGGAGATTCTTCAACAGGTTTGATCTCATGTTCTTCTCCGTTCTCTCTTTCTTCCGCCTTTCCTTGTTCCATTTTTTTCTTTATGTTTGAAGCTTTAATCTTTGAAGCAGTAGCTTTAGTTTCAGGTCTAGTAGTTGCTGATTTCAGAGAAGTTGGTTTTGAAATTGACTTCTGGGTGGCAGTTTTCTTGGGAGCTGCACCATCATGAGCAGTTGCTGAGTTGAGCTCAGACACGGGGATTTGAGTCGAGTCATTATCTTCTGAGGAATTGTTAGCCGCCGTGTTAGAGGGCTTGTGCCGTCCAAGCTTTGGGGATCGAGCCCTTGTTGTAGGGATCTGTAAGATAACAATGGTGAACGACAAAATGGATCACAAAATCTTTGTTTAGAGAACCCAACATGGCAGGGATGGTTAATCAAATCAATTGTTTTCTTGGAATGCCACTAACAGAAGATCTGAGCCATTCATTATATTTAATTCAAACTATTATGTCATTCAATGATTCTAAACATTACCTGAAAATATCTTAACCGAAATTTATACTAGCCAACAAATAAATCTGGTCTGATAAATTCAATCAATGCATATGGATGAAACTCTAAACTGGGAAAAAAAAGTTCATAGTTAATGTAAAAGTACTTCTAAATATGAGAGTTTTTTTGTGAAAGAATATTAATGAACATTATAATTGTTTTTAAAAATATGTTATAATGATTTTCATAAAAGCATATAAACATTATACTTTCAATGTCCATTTGCACAGGGTCATTCATATTAACCGAATAAAAATTAGCACTCCGATGCACTTGACGCCCATGAACTTGGTGGTGCAAGGGAAATTTCTGTAGCTAGCCACTAAAGCCTGTAGATAGGCATCCCCGGTTGGGTTCCAAGCAAATAGCCTAACGAGGGGTGCTCATCCAAATTCAGATATTGCGCTTCACATTGATGTTGAGATTGATGATCCAAAACCTATAACAAAATTCACTTCAAAATCTTCAGGGAGGCCAAGTCCCTCCGGTTCATCCACATACAAGATGGACCACGGTTGGATTCACATAACCCAACACCTTTCTCTCCTAGTTTAGCTCCCCACAATATCCAAGTGACCAAAACCCATATTGATCTTCCCCTAGTTCCTCAACAAGACTATTTGATCTTAGTTCATATATGTGTAAAATGAATGCGTTACAAGTTCATGGGGCCTCATCTCAACTCAGCCACCCCACATGAACACTAGTTTAGCACTATAAAGGTTAAGCATGGTCTGGGTAAACAAAACTAATGCCAAACCCATCTTAGATTCCCAATGAATTGACACTTCTTGTCCTTCACAAAGCTATTCTATTCCTCGGAGAAACATCGCTTGCTTTTCCATTGTTTGTTCTCTCTACTACTTGAGTGTGTTCAAGGAAAATAAAAACCAGCAACAAATCTTATCTTGGATTCCCAACTAAAACCAAACCCAAGCTTGATTCAGGAGATTAAACTAGGTTGAGTTCAAATCCTTCCCTTTATGAGCATCATACAAGTGCCACACATCACTTATTCCTAGGGGAACCTAGTTTCATCCCTGAGCAGTATATTCTGATTAAACTTGATCCTCTTGTTACTCACATTAAGAGGTAAACATCGATGAGATGTCCTGAGCCTGTTCTTAGTTCCTTGAACTTCGCCCAATGCCTTGCTCGATATCTCCCTATATTTAAGCTCTTTGTTTTCGACATTTTGAGTCAAACCTACTGAATACCTAAGGTAGCCAACCTTACTGCTAAAGCCTTAAACAAACAAACAAAACAAAACAAAATTTAAACTCTTTAAACTTGTTGCTGTCAGCCCAACATTCCTTAAACCTTATACTAAATTTCATCAAAGCCCAAGGCTCACCATCTACCAGTGCAGTTTATGATTCATGTAAGCCAAATGCTAAAACCAAATGATATCCCCCATTTCATCCGTGATAGGGCCCTGTGAGACCTAATTTCTATGATTGAAGCTCTCCATTCTTGGAGGAAGCTATATTTTCAAAACAATGAAAGCTTGGCCTTTTGACACTTAAGTCCCTCTACTTTCCCACTTTGGCTTTTGGTTGAATGAGGTCCAAATTTTCAAACTAGGATACTACTGCCCTTTTGGGTTGATGTCCCAAATAACCCTAATGAATTAGTATTCATTTATTGTGAAACATTGTCGATTCCATGCCAAGAATGTCACTTATAATGCAATGCATATTTTGAATCATCACAATTCAAGATTTTTCTAGGTTTGACTACATTGATATTACTTTATTCCCCAATTGATCAACACCTACTTCTTTCAGCACACAAAACAAGCTCTTTGGCAATCTACTCGCACTCGAGTAGGTTCAAGTCATTGTGATATGAATGCTTCAGACTCCCCTACTTCAAGAATTACTCTATCCCCCAAAAATATCCCCTTGCTAGGATTAAAGAAAAGGCTTCTTTTAACAAGTTCTCCAACCCCTGACTTAATGTATCAAAGTCACTGCATCCCCATGAGAACCACTAAAAATTTGTGGCTCCAAGAAACCCTCACATTGAAGATTAAGGTACCACCCCATAGGATCGAGAAAAAATCAATATGAGATTCGATGAAAAGCAAATTAAAAATATATCCCAAATATTTCTCATAAATGATATAAATGATAGAACATGATTTATTTAATTCTAGGGGATCGAGATCTTCCATTAGAGAGGTTAGATAGATAACAAGGAATTATGATACCATCCAAAGAAAGAATTAATTTCTTAAGGCTACAAGACAGTATAGATTTAGCTCAATAGCAAGTACATGAGGCTATATGGGTTATGATAGGAGACACACATAATCACTCTAGAATGGTTAAGGAACCTTAGAATTGAAGGCACCTCCTTAGAAGAGACAAGGGAGTCAAAACACAGATAAGCCTGAATGCCTGATAACAAGACACTTAGTAAAGAGGGTCTTATAACTTTACATAAGATAAGTGATAATTGAGCGAGCTATCCACAAAGAAAGAAAATTTAGGAATGATGAGACTTGTACCCTGAAATATTGAATGACCATAAATCATCAAAGAAGACCATCAAATCACAACTAAATGAATTGAGCATGAAAGAAGTGTCCATGGACCGATGAACGGATCTAGATCATCAAATCAGCTCAACATATTAAAAGTTAATGGGTTGCGCACAAAAAAGTAAGCAATGAGTGTTAATTACAATGAAATATCCTAACTTATGGGGGAAAAATAAGTTAAGGTCTCTTGACTACTCAGGAGGGAGCCATACAAAGGACGAACTAGAAATATTATGTAAGCACCTTTCTTAGAGATAGAAAGGGTGTTGGGACTTACAACTCTTTAACAACTAGAGGATGAATGACTAGAGTGGACTCACAATACCTCAAAAAGATATATGCCTTGATGACTAACACAAGTAAAGCTTACAACTCTATAATAAATAGAAAGAGAGCCAAATTGGATTCACAATGCTTATGGAAGCATCTAACTTGAACTCTCCATTGAAACAAAAACTATAAAGCCAAATAAGTTATGTAGGATTATTTTTCTACTCACAAGAAGAGGCATACTAATGGACTGACCGGCTAAGCTGGTCCAGCCAATCAACCCAGCCCCAGCAAGGGGAGCCGATCTAACTGGCAGGCGGAAGAGCCCTATGAGCCGCACTAGTGTAGGCGGCGGGCAAGGAAAGAGGGGGTTCAAAGGGGATTAATTCTACATTTAATTTCTTACCATAAAGAACCAAAATTGGGAGGGAATTAGGGAGGTCTATTTAGGGAAAGATGGTTGGTTTAAATTCAGATTTGGAGAGAAGTAGGAATATGTATTGAGAGAAAGAAGAGTGATTTGAATTTTGATTTGAGAGAGAATTAAGAGGGTTTATTTAGGATTAATTGGGTTATTTTATTTTCATGATGTTATTTGCTTTTGCAGGAGTTTTCTTTGGAGTTGTTCCTAGTGGTGCCTAGGATTTGTGGATAGTCAATCTACCTCTCAAATAGTATATTAACATGTATTTTGGTTTGTTGTGCCAATATCAATAAAATTAGCACATTATCTCATACTTTCTCGCTGATTTATGTTGCATTTGCTCTTCATTATTGCTGTTTTTTACTGTGGAGATCGAATTCCTATCAAATTGGTATCAGAATGCCTTTTTGGGACCTATGGTAGTTAAGAAAGTTGATGAGTTAGAGGAGAGGCTTGATGGAGAAGTTGGAAATCTGAAATTAGAATTCAGAGAGCACATTTTAGAAATTGAGGGCAGATTTTCGAATCTGTTAAGAAATGATGAAAAGGAAGTTAGAGTTTCAAGCCAAGACGGTATCATCAAAGCCACGGAAACTGAGGACAAAGCTATTATGAATAACAGGAGATTTGGGCAAGTATATTTCAGGCGTACAAATCTAAATTATGCTCTAGAGCAAATACAAGAATTTGAACCGTCTCTTGAAATTGAGATAAACACAAGTTTACCAAAAAAAAAACCTCCCTTATACCCTATAACCAAATTTGTATCCTTCCATAACTTCTTACCTTCATATAAAAATTTTGTGGTTACATTAAATGATATTCATATTCCTAATAATATTTATGAGATCTTATCTAATGAAAATTGGAAAAGTGTCATGAAAGATGAAATGCAAGCCCTAGACAAGAACAATACATGGGAGATCACTGACCTACCAATAGGAAAAAAACCAGTAGGCTGCAAATGGGTGTTCTTTGTGAAATACAAAGCTAATGATATATTGGAAAGGTATAAGGCAAGACTAGTGGCGAAAGGGTACACTCGGATGTATGACATTGACTACCAGGAAACTTTTGCACCGGTGGCCAAGATGAACACCGTGAGGACCATGCTCTCACTAGAGACTAATTATAACTGGCATCTGGAACAACTAGATGTCAAAAATGCATTCCTATATAGGGACTTTTTTCACAATGATTTCAGGAGAAATCTGGGGGTAACAAAGTGCGCAGGTTAAAAAAAGGCTCTATATGGGCTAAAACAGTCAACTAGAACTTAGTTTGGAAGATTCTCAAAAGTATGCTACTTAATGGTTATCGACAGAGCCAAGGGGACCATACATTATACTTCAAGCACTTAGACTCGGGGGAAGTCACAATTCTATTAGTTTATGTTGATGATATCATCTTGAATGGGAATGATGAAAAGGAGAAAGTTATTTTAAAGAAATGTCAAGGAATTTGAGATCAAAGATATTGGTGGATTAAAATATTTTCTTTGAATTGAAGTGGCCCACTCCAGCAAAGGAATATTTATTTCACAACAAAAATACATTAATGATCTTCTTAAAGAAACAGGCAAACTAACTTGTAAACCAGCAACAACACTAGTAAAATCAAATCTCAAATTAGGGGAAGCTAAAGAAGATCCAAATGTAAATAAAAAATCTTACTAGAGAATTTTGGGGAAATTAATCTACCTTTCCCACACCAGGCCAGATATAACGTTTGTTGTAAGCATGATCAGTCAGTTCATGCAAAATCCAAAGCAAACTCATATGCAATCTGTAGACAGAATAATACACTACTAATGGGAACCCAAGTAAATGGATTCTCTTTAGAAGAGACTATGCAATAATCCCAGAAGCAAATATTGATGTAGATTAAGCAGGATTACTAGTAGATAGACAATCTACCTCAGGATATTGTACATTCCTTGAAGGAAACCTTATTAAATGGAGGAGCAAGAAACAAAATGTAGTAGCAAGGTCAAGTGCAGAAGCAGAATACAGAGCTATGGCATTGGAAATATGTGAGCTACTATGGATCAAGATGATTCTAGAAGACCTAAGAATTAAGTGTGAAGAACCCATGAAGCTACACTGAAAACAAATCAACAATCAGCATAGCTCATAATTCGGTTCAACATGATAGGACCAAGCACATAGAAGATGACAGACATTTCATAAAAGAGAAATTAGACAGTAGTCTTATATGTATCGATCATGTCTCATCAAAAGATCAGCTTGCAGATATTCTTACCAAGAGACTCGATAACTCTATCGTTATGGGACTGATTACCAAGCTGGGAATGACAGATATGTATTCCCCAGCTTAAGGGGCAGTGTGAAATCCTAGCCATCCCTTGGCATTTTAATCCCACGGCTAGGATGGGAATTCGTGGGAGGCTCGCCTGTTACATTACATCCGTTCCTTTGCATTTTGATCCCACAGCTAGGATGAGAATCCATGGGAGGCTCACCTGGAACACGTCAATCTCCTTCTATATTTAACTGGTTGATTTAGAAAGGATTATATTAGAGCAATAATGCATGATTTTGTAATTATTTATTTCTTTATTAAGATATCTTGTATATATCTATAAATAAGGATTATTTTGTACAACAAAATTATACTTTTTCCTCTCCAATAATCAAAATTTAACAGTTACAAAAACATTGTTTGATATAAATCCATCCTTTTTTAGCTTTCATCGTTGACTCTATTAATCTTATTGATGCAACCTCACTTGCAAAAGATCCTCAAATCCACAAATCGCCACAAGGGCTTCCAAATCAACTTGCATCACTGTCTCCTTGACCATCTTTCCAACTAATCCCTCATGGTGAAGTCTGACACGAGTCACAAAAACATCTAATACAAAGTCCTGCATAATGTTACCACTGCAAACATTTAGTAAGAAATGCTACACAGCAAAATTGAGCACAAGTGTGGCCATGAAGGGAAACCAAATCTTCTTTTTTCCCATCCAAACTTTTTTTATGTTCCTGTTCCTAGTTTCCTAATTTTACACTATTTTTATGATGTGAAAGATATGTATATTGCATCACATATGAAGGTCAAACCAGTCAGACCACTTAAGCTGTTAACTGGAGCTCTGATCAGCAAAGATGTTAAAACAGAAGTTCATTTGTAAAGTGCATGATGAATTTCAGTAGATCACCAATAATTAAAATCACCACCCATAAGGAGCAAAAAAATGAATGCTATTAAGCAATATTGTGAAAACCATACCGGACAACGAACCGGGAGAAGTAGAGATTAACACTTAACAGTCTGATGATTCGATTGGGGTCGAATCGAATTACGTAATAAATATTAAAACTATTCAAATATAATATAAATTATGTAATATTTAAAATTTTAAAAGTGAATACGTATGTTGAGCGTTAATCGAGCTCTAATTAAATTTATTTGCATATGTTTTTAAAAAGATATTTCAATTTTAAAAATAATTAATTAAATAAAATTTATTATTAAAATTTTAAGAAATAATATTTATTAAACCAGCTGGTTCAACCAAACTGGAACCGATTCGATGGTTTTCCAGTTGAACCGGCGGTTCACGCGGGTTCAATGCAAATTTGGTTTTCAAACCTAACCAAACCGACAACTTGACTGATTCATGGTTGAACCGGCCAATCCAATCCGATTTTGAAAACACTGCTACAAAGAGGATGCCAAAGTCTTAGCCCTTTCAATGCAATATTTATGAAAACTAGCTACATCGCACATGAGGAACAAACCTTCGATCACAGAATAATATGTTAATCAACCTTATTAGGAAAGGATATATAAACCTAATCATAAAAAATGATTAAAGCTTATAAAATCATATGTAACAACTATAAATGTCTTCTAAACAGATCATGCTTCCATTAGCAATGGCACAATACAAAAATTTGTGGCGAAGCGCTTCATAAAAGGAACGAGGAATGAGAAAAATAAAGTTACCTTCTTCAATTCAACTTTTGGGGGACTAGGTTCTTGATAAAAACTTGGCATTGGCGTAGCTTTAAAGGTCAAACTCTTCCTCAACTGCTTGATTTCAGCCTCCTGGTTCTCCTGTATTATATCATTTTCTACGCCTACTTAAATGCCACACATGGCTAGTCTTCTAGTATGAGAATGCCACAATCATGAAAAATTCACACTAAGAGAGTGTCACCTTAGATTTTGCCTGTATGTTAGTCTTTTCCAATTCCTTTGCATTAATCCTCTCTTCCAGCTTGGTAAAATACTAAGAAACCAATAAATTAATTCCAGCACATGAAAGTAAGAGAGATTCTACATGAAATCGACCATATGCAAAAAGGCAAAAAGGCAAAAAGGTATTAATGCTAACCAACCTCCTTCCTTTTCTCTGCACGTTCTTCCAATCTGAAAGAAAACCCTGAAGCACTCCTTCGTTGAGCCGCCGCTTGAGGAGTCAGACTTCTGTATGCAGAATGTAATTAGTCATAGCACACGAGATATTCCAATCTTAAACAAACTTGCAGAAACCAAATAATAACAAGCTAGTGCTGTATGGCAAAATACCATTATCACATCTTGTGAGCAGCCATGACATGTTAATATTTGCAAAGAGAAAAGGAAATATATGAAACTAGTCGAGGAAAATTGAACAAAGCAGCATGGATGGCATCAAATCATCAAGAACTCATCCTAAGCAGCATTTGTGATCCTTCATAGTAATACACTTTCTCCCGTATTTCCTATTGGAAGCTACATCAGCATCCACTCTATCTTAATCCTTTTTTTAACCCTTAGTTACAACTTACAATACTTTAGGTCAGCCTATTCTCAATCACAATTATTCCATATTAATTATACCTACCCGTCTTATCAAGGCATACTTTGCTATTGGTGGCGTTGAGTCCAGCAAGTCCGAACTCAAAATTTTCAACTTGAATCTAACCCAAAAATGATTCAAACTTGAAATGTCGTTCAAGTAAAGCCAGCTCAAAATGAATCAATCGCTAGTCCACTCAAAATGATTTTGAGTTGCCTAAAAAATTGCAACTCCTAGGATAATATTTTTCCCCAAGAATTTGAACACTTTAAATAACTCATAAATACATAACACAAAATATGATTCTATTTCATTTTTCACTAAATATTAATTTCTTTCAATAGAAATAAATATTAAAAATCTTAAGTAAAAATAGAATTTTACTTTTGTGTATCTATATAAATCATATCTCACTTGAGTTGATTTGGATTATATTTCAAGTGAGCCAACATGGTCTAAATATTGGTCTGAGTGTTTTCCAAGCCAATATTATGGCTCATGACTTGACCTAAACTGATCAATCAATTTAAAACTCGAGCAAGTTGCATGCTATCTTTGAATTTTGATTCACATTTCCTCCTTAATCTTATCATTTATTATAACACCCAAACCACAAAAATGTTTTCACCATCTTGTTTTCAATAGGTGATACTCTCACAATCTTTCTAATATCCCTAAGACTTTTAATGAATACAATTCAAATGAGTTGCTCAAAACTTAAACTTAGAATGATCAAGTTGAGCTCAACTCAACATCAATCTAATTTAGAGTTCAGTGACCTAAACATGAATTCAGTAAATTTTAAATTGTTTTAAAATCGATTATGAGTTTAATCAAAATTAAAATGACTGAAAATGGTTTAAATGGAGCGATTCATACCATAACCACTCAGGCATTTCAAAATGTGAAAATAGCCAAATTGATTCCTATACTATTTATGGTATGTTCATTTTAACCTTGCATTTTTTTATACTCAAATTTGGTCACTCAACTTATTAAAACTTTACTCTTTTTATCTTTGATGCAACCTATTTGGTCCCTCAACTTCACTCTTCTGATAAGCTAGGTAATAAATTAAAAAATAAGAAAAATATGGGGTCAAAATGAACACACCCTAAATAGTATCGAAAATCAATTTGGTCATTTTCTCATTAATATATATATATCAATTTCAAGCCATCTCAAATTGAAATTCAAGTAAGCAACTGTAAAGTCATAATCCACTCAAAAATAGGCTCCAAATTAAGCATCCTATCTCAAAAATCCACTTCAGTAGGTTTAGATAAAATTCAATTGAAATTAAAAAAAAAAAAGGTTTCAAATTTCAGCTATTGTTATCACACCTATTTCTCACAATATAATTTCCTGTTCAAATCCATATCCATCATAAAATTATTAGTTTTATTACACTCAAACTTTCCTACCAGAGTAAGCTTTCTTTGCCCTATGCATGGAAACAACTGATTAGTCATATTCAATGCAATACGAAAGTTAAGTTCTGAAAAGAAAAAAAAAAACAGACTATTTGTGCTAAAAAAATTTCTATTCTCTGCCGCCAAAATTATCTACAACAGCTCAACATGATTAGTCAAGCTGGAAGGAACTGGGAGAAGCTAATAATACTTGAACCTATTCCATCTGCCACTGTTAAAGGACCATGATGTTAATTGACCCCATAAACCATACAATATAAACGTGTTTTCATAATGGATGGTCAAATTTCAAGAAGCTTTTGGGCAGTTCTTCTAGGACATATAAGAAAATAGAGGGTGCAGTGCAACTCGGACATAGAAATAAGAACGTACTCTGAGACTTCACACGATGCACCATCATCAACTGAACCAGTGTTCGCAGGCTTGCAATCACATAATTTGGACAATGTCAATACCAGAGAAAATAATTGTGTGAAAGAATTTATTCTCACCCTCTTTAGAAAGACCTACCACCAACTGCTGGGAGCTTCTTGCAGTTATTTTATTTTCTCTCCTAGAAGTTGTCCCACCTGCAAATTTTAAACAGAATCATGTTCAATATACATGTCCAGTGAATCTAAATTACAGCATTCAAGAGGAATCGTTCAACCCACTAGTTATCAGTTCTGAATCATTTGCGTTGGAACAGTTAGCATCAACTTTTGACAATTTCAAATCTGCTGTGCTCTTTCTCAGGCCTCTTGTAGGAATACTTTTGGCAGGAAACGAAAGGCTCTGAGAAAGTTTAGCCTTTGAATTCACCGCCCCAATCCGACCAGATCCATCCTTTTGAACCTTCTGAGCCTTAATGTTCTTCAAATTATTAGCTTGAAGAGCTGCAGCTTTCTTCAAATTAAAGAGTTCATCTTAGAAATACTTTAAACATTCCAGTCCGAGATAGAGAAAACAGTTCCACTCGTATACCTTTAAAAGATCTGAAGGTCTGTTTTCAGAAATAGCAGAGGATTCTTCAACTCCCATTTCAGAAACATTGGCATCTTGAGCAAGTAATTGGCCTTCCAGGCTGCCATTTGTTTGTGGGGTGTCAGCCCCATTCTCTTCTGAAGCAGCACCGCCTTTTGAGTCGATTTGGTTTTCCTTGTTCACACCGGATCCCATGCCATTCTTAGTCAGCGCTTTCTCCAAGCCGCCGTTAGAAAGCTCCAGTTCAATTCCGTCAGTAGCTTCCATCATATAATATAAAATAGTACCAACAGCAAATTAAACTCTGCAACAAACCAGTGATCGTCAGGAAACCCCACGAAATGGAAACACAACAAAACTAGATCTAATAAAAAAACATGGAAGAACAGGATCAATCACACGACTCACAAAAATCCAACAAAATGCCCAGCTGAAGAAGGGAACTATAACAAAAATATAAACAAAAAAAAAAGATATATTCATCAAAAAAGAAATCCACCGCGCCGAAACTTCACAAAAGACCGACAAAACGAGAAAAGCGCCACAAGAAGAAACATAAAAAGCAATCCGAGCATACCACTACAACTTCAGACACGAGGTCTATAATTTCGCAACCATAAGTTGTGGATCCGAGCGTTGACAACTGGTCACCATGATCAAAGCCATTGCCTTAGAAATATAACCCTATATAGATAGATCAAGATGCTACAATTCTGAGATCGAGCCTCTACACGGAAATAGTTCGCCGGAACCCTAGTTCCCCGTCGCGACAACGAGATTACCTTACTCGCTCCACTGCACTCCAAGTCTCGGCCCTACGAACAACTTCACTGGCAGAGCGTACTCTCAGGCGATTTTCTTCAAACGGTGCGAGGTAAGCGAGAGAGTTCAATTTAAGAAACAACCTGCTTCACGTAATGACTAACATGCCCCTGGTCCCTTGCCGTCCTTCAGAAAATGTTGTGAACTTCCTTACACGTGCGGAGTACTTATTAAAATTCATCTTGAATAAATTTTATTCAAATTAATTTAAATTCAAATCACATCCAAATATAATTCGAATAATATTTGGATAATATTTCATTCAAATTTGAACAAATTTTATTTATTTTACATCATTAGTCCTTCTTTTAACGGGTATTCACCCGCTATCATCCTCGAAACGGCGCTATATGGCGTGACTAATCATCGACTGATCCAAAGGAGGCACCCAACCCAGAAACCTCATATCCCGCACTTGATTGAACCCCACTTAAGAGGCACTGACACTCCAGGTGAATCGAGCACAGGTTGGAGGGTTCTCAACTATACTCGCCCACCAACCAACTGACCAAGCTAACCAACGATGGATCATCCTTTTTATAACTAGTTGCTAATTCAAACTCTGATCTCAAGTTCCAACCGATCGATCAAGTCTTATGATGCAAGCATCATTTAGCATTATCAATCCTGTCACAAGCCTTAGCCCCTAGCAAACTATCGTCGCATTGTCGTATATAGCTAAGTCATGTTGCACAATGCCAACTACAGTGATCCTTAACAATCTCATATGTGAGCCCAAATAGAGCTCCATTCATAATACGTTGTGGTCTTACGATGCCTGCTCTAACAACTTTCTAACCCAAATTCAATACATGTTTGAATTAGTTTTGATTTCAAATCAATCTTTTTTTTTTTTCATAGGACATTTTTTAATAAGCAATATGCATATATGAAAGATGAATAAATTAGTTTGGAATAAACTTTGAGGTATATTTTCCTAAGAAAAGAATTTACGGGCATGTTTCTACAAATTTAGGCTCTATAATGTATATAAAATCAAATACCTCTATGATAATAATATTCATGTTCATGACAAATATAATTTTATTGCTAAAATTTTAGGCATTAAAAATTTTTCTTCTAAAAATTAATCAAATCATTTTGACAAAAAAAAATTAAATTATTATTTTTTGTATAATTATTGTTTGATGAGAAGGCATTTTATGAGTTATCCCATTTAAATAATTTTTACATATTTTATAAATTTTTAATAAAAAAATAGTAACATTATAAATATATATTTTATGGCAATAGAAACTTATTTTTTAATTGTTTTAACTTTTAAATAACTATTTTTAGAGTTGAATTTGAATTTTTTTCATAAATTATTTTTTAATTACTAATTTTAAATCATTATAAAAGCTAAAACCTTAAGATTTTATTTTTTCTAATTAGCATCTTTTAGCCAATATTTAAATTGACAAAAACAATATTTATTATGGGATTAAAATAATATTTCTTGTTTTGTAATAAAGTAATATTTATCGATTCAATCCTCTTGACACCAAAAATTGTTTTACCGGTGCGTATAATAAGTAATAACTATTTTTGCCTATGGGCATTTGTGGCCGTAGGAAAGAACATGGCAAGTGGGCCCGCCCTTATCGCTTACGTGGCAAGCCAGGTGGGCCATTCTAGCGCCAGTAAAGTCCGTCTGGCAGCAACGTGGGTGGCCGGCTCATCTAACGGCTCATCCGAGTCCGGCCTGATTCCAAGTCCATCCTCACCGTCCGCTTGCCTGCTAATCATTCCTCCTTTCTGTCCAGAGCCATAGTGGTCCATGTCATGCCGCATGGACGCCAGTACAGACGCCGGACGCATGAACACGTGGCAAAAATAAATTTTGTTTCTCTATGATGTTTGTTTCAACTGATTAACAAATACGGCTTTCTCAAAACAAATTTTTACTTCTAAATTTTTTTTTTAATTAACATTAAATATTTAACCCCAAGCTCTTAAAATAACTTTTGAAGACTTATCAATTAAAATTTTATGCGCTTATGTTTGATATATTATGAAAAATTTATCTTGATTAAGCATGGATCTCGAAGTAATTTTAAATTAAAATTTATTAAATTAAATATGAAACTATCCAAACTAAAATTTTAGCAATTTTATAGTTAAACAGAAAGTCTCGAAAAGATGAACTGAACAATTTTGATCAAATCTAAGTCTAAATAGGTCCAACCAAAGACCCAAAATTTCTTTGGAAATGTTCAAATCATAAATTGAATGATCAAATGATTTTAAAATATTGTAGAGATCGACAAGACAAATCCAATGAGTCTAAAATTATCAAATTCTAGCATCATTAAGGTACTCAAATACTCAATAAACGATCCCTGATCAAAGGAATTGATATCGATCATTCATTTGAACCACTCTTAACATGCACTTAATATTCTTCTTATTTACTGGTCATGCCACTCATAAAAAATTATAAATAGACCCCTCATGCTTCACTAAGGATGAGAGGAAAAGAGAAAGAAAGAGAGGGAAGGGAAAACAGATGAAGAAGGAAGAGACATCTGAGATATCTCTTGCCACCAAGCTCCTCCTCGACCACCGCCTGCAACGATCGCCAGACTTTGGTCAGACTTCCGCCCGGCCACCAACTATCGTTAGACTTACGCCCAACCACCAATTATCTTTTTGATTCCCCCTTAATAATAACTGATCTTTATTACTATTATAATATTGTTATATATGAGGTCAAGTAAAAGTTGGATTCACTAACATTGGCTAGATACTGACTAACTTGTACATGATGGTGGTCCGATGGATTTTTCTTTAAATTTTATAATCTGGTGTTGTCTTTACTGATTCATGTGATACTGATTTGGAGTTACAAAGAGTTATTATTGTTCCATCAGATAAAAAGCGATTATTCTGTTTACTTAGACAACGAGATATTAATATGGATTATTCCTTACTAGAAAAATATCACTTAAACTAAAACTTCTTACTTGTTTAGTATAACCACTGAAATGCATATTATTGGTTCATTATTACTATTACTGTATGATTTTACTACTTTACTGCTACTATGCAGATTTATTGTTACTACATTACTTTACTGTTATTGCTACCAATTTTACTGATGACACTATACTGATATTGTTATCGATATGGACATCGATACTATTTGATACATTTATTGATTTAATGCATTGATTTCATATATTGATTTGTTATACTAACATTGAGCATGTACATATATCAAGCACACGATTAAGATATTGATTTGATACTACTGATATGGAATAATATGATAATATGTGCACATTATTATAAGATTTTACTACATTGATATGATTCTAATGGTCTTTATCGATGCTTTGGCTTTACCACTTTATAAATTTTTTTTTATCAATTGATAGTATTGATATGATGAATATTTTATCAATTCAACACCAATACTGGTCAACTGGTTTCCCCCATTGTATTCCTTTATTAGTTTTTTTAACGTAATATTTTATTGTTTACATATTGTACTAGTATTTGATTTGAGTTTTGTTATTTATGCATACAGCTATCACTGTTATGAATTGACTAGCATGCATTCTGCTTCTTTATCGTGTTTTAAATGAAATTATAAAATTTTAGTGACTTGCTAAGCTATTTAGCTCATTATATGTGGTTTAAATGATTTCATGTTAGAAAAATGTTCAAGCAAGGTTTTAAAAATCATACCAAACTAGCCAGTTCAACCATAAACCAGTTAGTTGTCCGATTCGATCCAATTTAAAAACCAGCTCCGCAACGAACCGGTGGTTCACCATTGAACCATTGAATCGATCCAAGTATGAAAGGACTGGCCAATTTTATAATTTTTTTTATTTTAATTAAATTATAAACAATTTTATTTTAATTTATTATTTTT
>NW_021319682.1:9503067-9525203 GCF_001605985.2 Dendrobium catenatum | reverse complement strand
CTAATGTATTGATATTTTGAATTATAGAATTTATTTTTGTTGTTTATTATTGATAGCTCTGGTTATTATATAATAAAATATAAAAGAAATAATTCATCCAAATTAGATTATGGGACATGACAACACCTAACTCAAGGATTTTATAGAGAAGTGGTTCGCATTTGATTGATCGTTGTTGCACCATAAATGACACATGGCTGGATAAATGATATGTACCGAGCATTGGGCAATTAGATGAGAAATAATAGTTTGGCCTTCAAAAGATATGTGCATGATATGAAACATGTATTAGAGCTATAATTTGTTAATGTTTACATTGGATATGTGTCATCTTCTTATAGATTATGTGTAAAATATTCTTTGCATATGCTTTAGCCGGACTACAAGGTGTTAGATGTTTAATGAGATGCCTCAAGTCAATTAGATAAAGTAGACTGACTTCTGAAGAGGAATCACTCATGAGGTCGAGTTCCACAATGAGGTCATTTAGAAGGCTGAGTTATAGGAGCGAGTCGATCGATGAAGAATTCAATTTCTTAGAGAAAGTATCGGGCAATCCTTTTTTAGGAGGAATTCATCAAAGGAATAGTCTTGATAAGGAGGCCAATTTGTCGAGAAAATTGAGCGTCATGTTCTTAAGTGGAATTCATTGTGGAAGCTAACTTACTAGACAAGGATGTTAGGAATTACGAGTTCCATTGATGAAGTAACAAAATGGTGTTAATCTACTAATAAGGTTAACTTTATCGAAGCTCCAAAATCTCAAAAAGATAGAGTTCCTCATAGATGACCAAATTCAATGGATGAAGCCATCATGGGTCAGTAATCTCAAGAAGAGATCAAGTTGCAAGTGTTCATTTAAAGTTGAAAGAGACTTCACGCAACAACAAAGATTGTAGAGGCAAAGAAGGTAGGACTATATAGCTAATGCACTTCAATCTAATTAATGATGAATTTGGAAGGCGCTATTCATGCCAACATAAATTAATGGGGTCAAGAATATAAATAATCGACTCGAGCGTGATGAACGATATCTCAGGAGACGGTCATAGAACTATATGCCTCCAAATTTTCAATGCAATTACTTTATTTTTTATTTATGTCAAATCAAGAGACACTAACAAAACTTTATATTTTATACTCCTAATATTTTCAATGAAATGGCCTTAAATAATTTCCTCTTGAACTTATAAGAGCACGCAAGTGCAAAAATTCCACATGAACATACATTTAATGCATGATTGATCTATTGAATGACCTGGGTGCACGTGCATGTGTTTCGTATACACCTGACAGCATAATCCAATCGCTGTTTGCTATTGCGTTTATTACAGCTGATGCCTGCCATTATTTAATTAAAATAAATGCATATAATTTTCACATTCTTCTTCACTTATATTTTATTTTCACATTCTTCTTCACTTATATTTTATTTCTAATAAATTTAGTGATACTATCTTATGAGTTGTTTCTCTAGAAACATTAATTTTATATATTTTATTGATAGAATAATAACAATAATAATTATAAAAATAACAACTGTTTATTTATTTTAGTATTTAATTACTTAGAATTTTATCTATCCTTTAAATAGAGGTTGATATATTTCACACCTTATATCATTCATGTTTCTCAAGAAAAAAAAGTTAAGCTTAGACCATCTTCAACCAAACTGCATACCATCGTATGTCGTCGGCCATTAAGTCGATTTGAACTCCAAATCGTATGCCAAAGTTCGACAAGTGAATAGTACAACTCTAATATTGGCGTCGAATTGTTCACCTAAGCCAAAAAATTAGGCTACGGGATTTAACGAAGAAGAGCACGAAAGAGGAGAAAATGCTTACTTAATAAGAAGCACATAAAAGAAGAGAGAAAATATCATTCGATTGGAAATGAATTACTACATTTTAAAGTTTTGATGCATTTTGAAGTGGAAAATGGATTTTTCGGATGGAGATGTCCTTAGGATAAAATCAACCTCATCTTAAAAGTCTAAAATAAAGAATGAATTATCCTTTATTTTATAAGATTAAAAAAATATTAAATATTTAAAATTTAATAAAAATAAAAGTACTGTAAACAAAGAATTTAAAATTGATGAAGTTAGTGACTTATTTGTAGCTTATTACATTCCTTCTGATTGTCCATTGAAAATATCTTCTTATTTGGACTAAGAATCACATAAGAGTTAATCTATAGAATAATTTTAACAAAAAAATTTAATGAAAGAATATTAATAAAAATATATTTTCTTTATAACTAACATTTGTTGTTGTTAGTATTTTATGTAATTATATAATTTTAAATTAATTACATGAAATAAATTAACAATTCTATTGAACTAACAAGTCCTCATATTAAGATGTGCCATCATACAAACAAATATTTCAACTAATTGAAAGAACATAATTAGCAGTATTTCATTTTTTGGGCACATTTAGGATAATTATGGTAACCTCGAACTCACATCGCAAACGCAAGAGTCGAACCCCAAGATCTCTTAGTTGGTAGCCTACGCTCTCAACCAACAGATCAAGATAAGCTGTGTATTAGCTATAATTCTCACCATAAAATGAAAATTTATTTCTTGACGAACGGGCTATGCGCCCTTTAATTAAAAATTTAAGGACATAAAAAGGCGGTCAAATTAAAGACAAAGAACACCCAATGGTTGGTATCCAATTACGATATTTTTTGATAATCTCTCTCTACCCTCATATTTTGTATTAGGAACTCTTGAAAATCATATGAATAAGGTCTGGTATCTTTCATAGACAATGAATTCAATTAAAAAAACAAATCATATAAATACATGACTATTCTATACTATTCTTTATATATTTTAATAAATAATATATACATATATATTTATTTGTATTTATATTTATATTTATGTATTGAACAATTTAGGATTCATATATATTTACAAACAAATGGCACAAAAATTGAATTCAAGCTGCCATATTGTTCCAAATTGCAACACAGTATAAAAAATAAAATCTAATAATACAAACATGTAAGTATAAATATAAGGTTACAGTGGCATGACTGTAATTTAATGCAATGACATGTGCAATTCTCAAACTATGAGATGGGAGAAATCCTCAAAGATAACTCTATATATTGATGAAAAAGACATCTACCAACACAAGAAGACATATCCCTTATAACCCTACCCCACTTTCCAATCAATATAGCCCAACATCTTACTATTTCATGTCTCTTATTTTGACCACCTAATTTAGATGATTTATTTTATAAAAAATAATATTAGAATGATTTTAATTATTTATTCACAATTTATGTATAGTATTATGGTCTGTTTGGAATGACTGTAGCATTTTATAAAGTTGGATGTAGAGTTGTTGTGAGAAAAATAACTTAGCTACTTTTATTACAAAAAATAATTTTTCATCACAGAAATTTCTGAAAGCAGTAAGAAAGCTGCAAGAAAACAGTAGCCAAAGAAAATTTAAGCTATTGTCCCAAAAGGCTGAAAAGCATAGCAGCTAGAAAGTTTTTCCAAACTGACATTTAATTATTTTATAACTATGAATAAAACATTTATAAAAAAAAACTTTTGCTACTAATAATTAAGTGCAACACAACATAGTAATACAAGTGAATTAGTATATATTAGTGTAATAACTTTTACTTAACTTTGAATTTAGGCTATATGTATGACCTAGCAAAATATTATGACTCATTATTTTCTACTAATAAGACTTGTAATATACCATGACTTAAGCAACTATGCTCTCAAAGACATTTGTCAATCTAAAAAGAAGCTTTGTTTGACAATCTAGTTATTTCATGAAATAAAAATTAATATATCATAATTATAATTTGAATAGAATATTCAACATAAAAAATATTTTGCACTTTTGTTCTCATAATTTTATAATTATATTTTATGAATCACATATTTATATAAAAACTTATAAATCTTTATTTAATTTTTTTATAAAATAGGACAACATAAACGATATCAACAAATAAAACAATAATAATCATTTAACTTAAGTGTTGTAACTCTCACATTAACTTGGTCAACTCACCAATGGCACTAAGCATAATAACACTCCACTTGAATTGAATCCTTCCTTTAGTTTTTATCTTAATCATAAAATAATCATATGATCAACCTTATGACAATGTCTTCAATGTTGCAATATATCATAAATAAAAAATAAAAAAATAAAAAATAAAAAAAATCATGAAGGCACATTAGGTTGCCTTCAACATTTTTGTTGAATGCATTATGAATTATGGCATAAATAATATGCCTCTCATGATAATAATAAACATGTAAAAATAATTATTAAAAAATATTTGCATACACAATTCCTCTTATAGAGTAATTAAAATAATAATATTTATAAATAAACATTTACATGTGTCTTGCTATGCTAAATATGTCATTGTCCCAATTCATGGCAAGGTCACATGTCACTTTTTTTATTTTTGCAGCCCAATATCTTTCATTGAGATCTGCAAGAATAATGACAAATGGCACAGGTAATACAATAAATTTTTGATTAGGAAAAAACCTTAAAATCGGAATAGAAAGAAAGCCATTGATTTGCTGTGGCAACTGCTCAAGCACTAATCTTTTTTAGTAGGTACTGTGCTTAATCCGCAACAATCAATTATTAAAGATGTTAATGACATTTTAGCTTCATAAATACTAACTAGCTTGGTAATGATGGATCAACACAAAGCCAAGTATTTTGCTAATGATAGACTAGCTACTTAATTTAGGTGGCTTAAATCAGTAATATTAACAAAAATATCAACTATTCGAGAAATTATTAAGTGCGATCACTGAACGATTCAGAGACGAATCAGGAAATGTCACGTCACCCCAGCATACAGCAGTATACATCATCAATACACAACAAATGATGATTTGTCACATTCTGATTCACCTCTGGACAGTATATGAAAACCGCACGTAATAATTTCTCCAACTATTCATTCACAATGATATACTGGAGGAATTGTGACTGCAAATGAGCTTACAGCAACCACAAAATCTTTTGGTGGGTGAAGAAATTGACAACATTGTGAACTAATTTCATAAGAAAATATACAATGCTAAAGGGCTATACTAGAAGAATACAAGAGCAGAAGGAGCGGATATGTACACAAGGAAGAAGCTTGAAATAGCAATGGTAATATTAGTTGCTTTGAAGATCCACTGTAAAATATGAAGTGGTAAGAGTACAAAAGTTGAGAATAATTTGATCAAATTACAAGCTGAATAAAATCCTATAAAAAAATGTCTGTATATTCGCAACAAGCGGTCTGCTCTCCTTTCATTTCTACTTGTTACTTTCGGATACTACAGAATTTCATAATTCTCTTCTACTTTTCCTTCAATCTTTAGGATCATGGAAGTCTTAAATTTTGCATAGCAAACCTGTATATCTAAATCCAGAAGGATCATTCACTGAGATCCTTTTTTTTAAAAGGCTAATAAGAACTTTAATTAATATTTTTCAAGCTATTTAACAACTAATATTCCAGTTATTCTCCAGTCTTCTCAATCTGAGATGAAGCTTGGGCTCAAGCAACAGAGAGTTAGCTTCTTCCTCTTCTTCTTGGTCTTGGTCATGGTCTTGGTCTTGCCATTAAGGGGACCATTGCTGCTGTAAAATCCATTAGCCTTTATACTCTCTTCATCACACACTTTGCCGGTACTATCCAGCGTTGATAGTTGCGTCATTCTAACTGAAGCTTTTGAGGTTAAGTTCTCATGGAAATTGATTCTTGATTCCATCGTTTTTGAGTTCACCGAATCTGAAAATCTCTCTTTCCCTGACGAAAGCACGATGTGATGATGATCAGCTTCTATAATCGAAGAATTCTTATTGTCTTGTCTGTGAAGATCAGAGTACAATTCAGTATAATATAAGTATTCTATTATTAGCATCAATGGCATTGTTGGACTAACCTGTGATCATCTGTGTGTGGACTGCCTTCAATGTTTAACTTAAGCTTGCTGTTACTACTTTCTGCCAAATCTTCATTATTGAGAAGGCCAGCCTTAGCACCTAGTTCTGAAACAGGGAAGTCCTCTCCAACCAAAGAGGGCTTATGGAAATTTTGAAGGCCAATTGATTGGCCTCTTACCATAGAAATAACTTGGTCTAGTATGTCAAGAGCATGTTCAACTTCTGGGCTGATGGAAGCTTTTTCTTGGGTTGAGATCCCCTGTTTGTTAGCAATCATATTTTCTGATGAGCCATTTGCAATATGGTTCTTCGCTTCAGTATCTTCCTTTGGCTCAGTATCTTCTTCAGTGATCTCAGGAACCAAAGTTCCTGCTTTTATGAGATTATCCTTCCCAGGTGCGTCAGCTTTGTGTTCATCGAGGAGTGCGAGTTTTTCTTTCTCCAAATCTTCTGAAGATGTTGCAGGTCTGATGTCCGAGTGCAACTGTTGACGAATCCGAGCATATAATGGTCCTTGCAATGCCAGCCGATAGTCCTCATCGATGGTTGCCACAGATCCAACCGCCTGAAATTAGCAAATATCATTTCATGCGCCAGTCAATTCAATCTAAGTAAAATTTTGAATTAGAGATTCTATTAAAAAATACACCCAGTTATAGATGTCTAGAAGATCAGAGGGAAGATATGGACTATTTGAATGGAAATGGTGTTGATTATTGTCTGAGCCTTAAGGTTTAGTCATGCTGATTGATAAAATTCATAAATTAAAGTTGAAAGAATAGAAACAAAACCTTCTGATAAAGCTTGTGTCCGTTGCCTAAAAGCTGCCTTGATATGAAGTTTATAAGTGATGGGGGTATCAACTCCAACTTGATATCGAAATTGAATATTGCCCTAAAAAGTTTCATCATCATTTTTCAAAAGTGAAAACTAAAAACCAAAACAAATGAATCAGATTTCATAACTCAAATTAAAACCTGAAACTGAAAGGGAATTGACAAGTTAATTCTCATGATAAAATTACAATTGGAAAAAAAAAACAAAAAAAACAATGCATTGCATGCTCCTGATGCACTAAGAAAACGAGAGAGTTAATGAATCAAGCACTAAGAGGAGATCCGATTATCCAATAAAAAAAGTCACAAATAAAGATGATTTTGAAGGATATATTTTCACTTAAACCAAGATTGGTTGCAACTCATGATGCAACCAATCACATTGTTGTAGTTTGTTGATGACACATGCCCAAATGTTAAAACTTACAGCCTAAAATTCCTATAGCACTCTTGTAATGCATATTTATCATTTTCTTGAGGGTTTTTAGATGTTAGAGATTGCAGGCATAAAGTTGTGTGATTTTATGAAAATTTTTGGCATTTTATAAATATAACAACATGAGAGAAAATGAATTATTCAAAAGAATAAATTTTAAAGGCATTGTGTTTTTCAAGTTTGTTGATTATTTCATCATCAAGTTTGAACTGAGCTTCAAAATTATGTTTAAACTAGTTTAGTTACTTTGTTATAGACGCATAGAGTTCCGAACCATAATCCACCTTTGATGAGTTCAAACTAATTACATTTGATGTTAATTTAAGCATATAACTTTATAATTAGGAAATAGTGGATTTACAAGTTTTAATCAAACGTGACATGATTCATCAATTATTATTTATGCTGTTTGGTGAAGTTCAAATATTTCTTCAAAAGAGATTGTAATCTATATATCTAACTATTTATTTAATATTTCTATCATGTTTAATAATATACACAATATTTGAAGTGCAAAAGATAGAATATTGATATAAGAGTATAAAATAGGACATCAAATAAACAATTAACTCATTGTTAAATAATGAATGATACGAACAAAAAATGAACAAGATGGTCATTGCTCAAGCTTGTTCATTAATATATCAAGTATAAAAAATTAGTATAAATTTGTTCAACTATTTAGAGAAACAAATAAAAACAAATTTTTCATGAACAAGGGAAACTTGGACAGCTTAAGCTTTTCCATGACCTACCGAAAGTAGCATCTATTACTTTCAACCTTTTGCAAAACAAAGCCGCCCACTAAATCTATCCGTATTGTATCTTTAGCTTGAGGGATTCCGTCTCCATTGAAACCATGACTATCTGCATCTATATGCTCCGTGTCTGAAAGCTAAGCAATTTTAGAAAATAATGTTAGCTTTTCTCAGGCAAAGTTCACCGACTAGAGAAACAATAAATCAACTGAACATAAACCTAGAAAACATGAAATTTACCGTCTTTATGAGTACAAGGATGAGATCTTCTTTGAAGTACTCAATTTCAAAGTAGTGCACAATAGCCTCTCTGTCTGAGACTGGCCAAGGAACCTTCACCCTTTCTTGGAATTTGATACAAGTGAAAGTTAGGACCAGAAAAGATGAGCAAGAACACATAAAATATGGCCTTTATGATTCTATAAATCAATAAAAGAGAACCTGCCTTATTAATGAAATTTCTTCACCAATTCGAACTTTCTGCAAGCATAAGGATGCAATAATTTTGAATGTTGGAACATTGTATTGTGGCCACCTAAAAAAGAAGATTCAGTTAGAATAGATGGGAAAAAATTATTCACGCACCATAAAATAAAAATTGGTCAGTTCACATTCCATTTTGTGAACAGGAAATTATATGAAAAACTAAGAAATCATTTAAAAAACCAATTTTCTCCACCTTACGAAAAATAATAAGCATGTAGAAAAATAGAAAAAAATTAATTTGAATTTTATTGTTTGATTATGTACAAAATATGAAAATATATATAGGCTTCTCCAAAAATTTTATAATGAAAATAAATCAGAAATATTTACAAAAGAAGGAAAACAATCCCGAGAGGGGCAGGCCATTAGAAAAGGAAGATGAGGCATATGAATTGCAATCTAAGGGTGATACCAGGATTTGATGTTAAGTTATCTAACAAATCTATAAGCAACTTTAAGGTGAAACTCATTAGATTTGTACAAAAATTGACTGATAAGACTCACTGTAAAGTGTAAACATGATGTCAGGATTGGTGTGAAATAATTATTTTTCAAATAAATCTTTGATATTGTCATGTCTGCTTCTTTTCCTTCTTCATTTGCATCCAATTTTTGTTTTGGTTCAACTGAATTTTCATAAGATTTGGAGTCAGTAATTTTTTATTTTTTTAGTAAATCTAAGGCATATTTTTGTTGAGAGGAATATTTCTTGGTACGAATGAGCAACTTCTATTCTCAATATGTATTTAGTTTACTTAATTCTTTAATCTTAAATTCTTTAGTAAACTTATTTCCTAAGAAATTATCATCTCTTTTGCCATCAAATGTAACAATGCTAAATTGTGCATTCATAATCTAAAATAACACGTTCTTTTAGAATGCATAGCTTCTAAAAATGATTTGGGATCAAATCATTAAGAGGATGGTCAATCTGATTCTCCAATTAAAATAAATCAACAAGGATCTTCCTTAGGCATCATCAGTCTTCTTTATTGTTCACTTTTGCTTTACAGCTTAAAAATGCAAAATTGAGCACTCATAATCTAAAATAACACATGTTCTTTTAGAATTATAGCTTCAAAATATAATTTGAGATCAAATCATTAAGAAGAAGATCAATCCCATTCTCCACTTAAAATAAAACTACAAGACATTTTTCTAATTATTTGGGCATCAAATTTTGGAAAAATCAAAGCAATCATATTTGTTGAAGTTGAATGGCCCGATTTCTCCATGAAAATTGTCAATGGTAGTGATTCTCAAATTATACTATTGAGATTGAAGAGAATGTCGTCAGGAATATATTAGTGTGATCACATCAAACATTGAATGAGGGAGATCAAGTGTCAAGAAGTGAAGCTATTGGATCAAATTTCATATTACAACAAAGAAGTTAAATGTTTAAACTTATTTTGATATAAATAAGTTTGAGCTTATCCAGATTGTTATTATAGATAGAGTTTGTTCCATAGTGCAGTTTAATTATGGATAAGAAATATTTCCCTATTGTAAGTTACAATAAATAGGTTTGAAATTTTGAAAAGGATTCAATGAAAATTCTCCAAAACTTGTTTCCCTTTTCCTCTTTTTCCTCCATGTTGCAACTCTTCAGCCCATGGATCCCTGGCACTAGTAGATAACATGCTACACAAGCTTTAGAGGTGTAAATGGCTCAAGCCGACTCATGAGCTGGATAGGCCAACTCAATAAATATTTCTAAACTACACTTTATAAGCTAGAAAGACAAGTTTGAACTAATTTCGACTTAATTTATTAACTCGTAAGCTAACTTGTTAAAAATATATATATATTTATAATTTTATATAAAATATTATCATAATATGCACCTTGAGAGCTAAGTGCAATGATATTTGTTAAAATCCTGAAATCCAACCATTCCCAGTACAAAGAATCTGATGGTCACAGAAATCAATCCGTGGGAAGCTCTCATGGATCACGCCATAATGAAGGAAATAATTTAGGAAAGAGTATATTATGGATTTTATGTATTAAATCTGTAATTTATTGTTTCATCATTAAGATATCATGTATAGATCTATAAATAGTCTAAAAAAAAGAGGGAGAAAATCCTTATCATTGACCTTTATTGTTGACAAGGGAAATTTTTTTTCGGGAAGCCTTCATTGCTAACCAAGGTCATATAGATAGTCTTAACTACTATCATTCAACACTATAATGTCAGAAATTAATTCCTCACAGAGCACTGACCAAACTGAGGAGTCGATGATGCATCAAGGACGGGGTGAACTCCAAAGCATGCAACCTTCCTATCGTCTAAATGGAAAGAACTTCCTAAAGTGGTCTCAATTTGTGAAGACCTATTTAAAGGGGAAAGGAAAAATTCACCACCTTCTCGGAGGACCAAGACAAGGAGATCCTACTTTTGGGGCATGGGATGAAGCAGACTCTATGATTATGTTATGGTTGTTGAATTCCATGACTCCAGAAATTAGTGATACATTTATGTTCATTTCCAGCACAATTTCATTGTTCAGGACCTGTGTTCGAGCTTACAGGGCGTCGGTAAATCTGCTAGGCAGCTGAAAAACCTCAGAAAAATTATTATAGAAGCTATTGTACACAATCAGGGACCTCGACTGGCTTTGAGTCTCGGACTTACTTCAGGCTATGCAGCTCCACCAAATAGCACATATCAGCTCAATGTATCTCTTTGAACATGATTTTGAGTGAAACAATGGTTCTGCATAGGCTAGCATCTCCTCGCAGCACCACCTTCTTCCCCTCCACCTGAATCTCTGTAGTTTGAGATTTTCAATCTACCTTTATCTCCCCGATCGTCTATAACCATTTCATAAGTAGGATCACATCAATGCTCCTCAAATCCTAGGGAAGATAATCCTCCACAATATGTATGCCCTGGAGTGCCAGCACTAGCCTCTACATATCCCCTTACTGGTCTCCACCTTTCCTATTCCAATCATAACTTCAAAGCTCCCTATATCCACCAACTTCAATCCCAATTGGTCCACGACCTGATTTGAGACGAAGTTATGTGTAGCCCAGCTATCCAACAAGACCACCATTGGTTGCTCCCTAATCTGCTCCTCACCTTCATGGTGCGACTTGGAGTAAACCCAACCACTAAATTAAGGGACACTTCCGCCACATATAAATGTAAGTACTCCCCTCCGCTTCCTCCCCAATACCCTCACTATCAGTCTCCTCCCCCTCGCAAACCATAAAGACCTAGAGTTTGCGATCCTTCCATCGATGATATGATCGGGTGCATACTTCTCATCACAGCAAAAGTACAGACCTTTCGCTCTTGTCTTGCACCTCTACCTTTATGAGGCACTTGAAGTTGGCCCAAAGGTGAACTCCCACACTATTCTCCCTCGGTACTTCCAGCTGAAATGACACCGTCTGAGTCCTCGGTGCCAGTGAAGTCGATGCACTTCTTTATGAGCCTCCCACAACCCCGCTCTTACTGCTCCTCTCCATCTGTCTCCGATCCTCCGCTATATGGGCCAGCTCCATCGTCTCTAGTAACCCTCTCGATCTCATCAAACAGAGGTCTCCTCATATATCGGGCTTGAGGCCCTTCATGAAATTTTCCTCCACACCGCCTCCAAAATTCCCCTAAATCTCCCCGACAGAAAACTCGAATCTCTCCCTATACTCCATGACAGATAACTCCTAAGTCAAGGCAAGAAATTGCTCGTATAGGACTCCTTCCTGAATGGCTCGAAAACATTCTAACAAGCAATCTTTAAACTCTTCACACGAACGGATCGGATATCTTGTCTCCTTCCACTGAAACCAAAAGAGAGCTTTTCCCTCCAAACATAACCTTGCAGCTGTAAGCTTCTCCTCTATTAACCCGTTCATCGCAAAATATCTCTCCGCCCAGTATACCACCTACGGGCATCCTCCCCTTAAATTTTCAACTTTCTCACATTTACTTCACCCCAACTTTCTCTGTCGACAATTATTCCCCACGTGTATTGAGGGTAGGAATCCCACCTTTCTTCCATCTACCTCCCATAAACCGATTCCCATGGCTCTGTTAATCCACTTCCTTTGGTTGTCCACTCCCCACACATAGGATAGTGCCTGTTGAAGCTCTTATAGGGTTTTCATGAGATCAACTAGAAGATTTCCCAAGGAAATTTCTGCTACCATGGTTGCCTTAGATTAATAGTCTTGATTATTTTTATTACATTCATAATATGCTTCAATTTTTCATCAATTTTTATTTGGGGACTACAATATAAGAGATAATTGCCATTAAATATAAATTTTATTTGAATAGTCTCATCCAGTGGTATTTATCCATGACCAAATCTAAGATTTTTGACATTTTGTTAAGGAAATGTACTAGGCATTTGCATTTAATAAGTTCATCGAGAGGAATCAATGAAATTCTTGGATTTCATTTCACCCATTGATTACAAACATTATGTTGAAATCAATGTAAAAGTGAAAACCTCGTATATTTCACTATAAGATATGGGAATATGAGGATGAGTTTAGTCTTCTATTTTATTTTGCTTTAAAATTTTTACTTTGTATTTATGATGATAGTTATCCCAACGCCATTTTGAAATGCTAACAAATCCACAAATAACAATTAGGCAATTTTTTGGATGTCGAAGAGGAGCTGTCGAAGCATTGATTAGCATACAATGCAAGGTTCCATAAATTTATTTCTCATAATAACCTTATATGTTCATTTAATAAACATAAATAAAAAGCCTAAAATAGTCCTTAGACTATTCGTAAGCACCAATTTAGTCTCAGATTATTACACTGCTCCATTTTAGTTCATCAACTATTAAAAATTGATCCAAATTGGCCCTAAGACCAAAATTCACATTTAAAGTTAACAACAAAATTAAATTTAAGGGTATTTTAGATAGCGCAAGTGTGAAGTTACATTTCTTACATTGCTCTATTTTCAAACTTAATGAATTGTTCCTTATATGTTTTTTTTCATTTTAGAACTTGGTTTTATTCTACTTCATGGTAAATTGACATTTTACAATGAAGAGAAAAGAAAAGCCCTAAAAAAGTAGAAGGCTTTTTATTAACTATTGAGATTATTTTAATTGCTTAATTAACACAGATATCTATATATCTAATTTGTTTAATTGAATAACAATTTTAATTAAGCAAGAAGGTCAAAAATTATCTCTTGACTTTATATGAATGACCAAAATGATCCCCAGCTATATAAAATGATCACTTTGGTACCTAAACTCTTTAGTCCCACTATGAGACTATTTTGGTTTCTTTTTAAAGACATGAGAGACCAAAATGGTCTCTTAATATAGTTGGGGATCATTTTTTATCCTTCACAAAGACTCAAGGAATCATTTTGGTCTTTTTCCTTTTTAATTAATAAAATGTTTAATCAATTATACTAATGTTAATTGAATTATAATTAGTTCCTAATTAGTAATTAACAAATAATTTATAAAATTAATTAAACGTAATAAATTCTATATAATTGAATTAAATCACAAATAACATTAATTTGTTTAAATTAGCTTTTTAATTAATTAAGATTAATTTAAATATTTTTATTAGTATATCTTATTTAATTAATATTAAATAATGTTAATGATTTTAAATACAAAACTTTCTCTTCCTTCTAAAATTCTAGATTCCTACAACAATAAGGAAGCGAGTAAGTTGCAATGGGAGCTTGCTAGAGAAGATATCAATAGGATTAAAGGTGCGCAAAAAAATAAGAGTTTGTTAGATTTGCAGCTTTAAGTTAAATTTACTTGATATGATTTACTAAATCTTTCCACCAAACAACTTCATCTACAAGTAACGCTGCTGCTTCAACTTCAAGGACATTTGCTCAAGCGCCCTAGTTCTTCTGCAATCAGATCGCTCGTCTCCAGTCACACTGCCCACATGTGCTAAATCGTTTATACAATTGATTTATTTAGAAGTTTTAATAAATGATAATTTAAAAAATAATTATAACTATAAATTATTCTTTACTAAAATACACTTCTTACATTATAAGACAACAAAACGCAAATACTGTTCGTCAATTTGAACAGTTTATTAACAGGGGGACTAAGGTATTAACTTTTGATAAATAATTGACTAAATTGGAGTATGGTAAAATTCTGAGATTAAATTGACCACTTAGTAATAATTGGAGGAATATTTTGGACTTTTTCTCAATACATATAATTTCCATCATAACTAATTTAAAAAGCAACTATCATTTTTTTATGCAAAATACCTACTAGAGTAGACCATCCATAGTTATAACAATCTAATCTTCTAAGAAGATATTTTACTTATTTGATTGATTTTTAAGTCATGAATTTTAAGCTCACTAAATTGTTGCTGCGATTTAATCAGGTTTGAATAGGTAGGATAAATCAATCAATTAGGTTGAAATATAGAAAAGCTAGAACACTAGTTAATCAAGATGTACCGATTCTTGCTCTGATGGAGCATACTCTAGAAAGAATTTGATTGCTTAATCCTCATAATTGTCAAAGCAAATTATCTTTTGCAGATGGAATAAGATTAAATGAGAATTGGTGTATGTGTGTGTGTTTGTGTGTATGTGTGTGTGTTTGTGTGTATGTGTGTGTGTGTGAGAGAGAGAGAGAGAGAGAGAGAGAGAAGGGTGAAATATAATAATTTTTTGTTTTTCAACTACCTATAATTAGTGAAATCGAGTTTTTTCCTATATCAAAAAAGTCTTTAAGAGTGGCAATCTCCTTTAGAGATTTTTCCAAAAGCGGCCATTCCTAATTGCCTACCATCGCTTTCTAAGAAGAGATGCTCAGCAGGTGTACAATTAATTCTCCTTAAGCCGTCTTCCATTGCTTGGTCATCATATGGATTTGCCATTCTACTTGAGAACCATAAAAAACAAACCAAGAAACAAATGGCATAACATGACTAAGGTGAGCTCTAACGAGCATTCGATCAAAATTTTTTTTCATATATTCAGAATTCTATTTAGGCCATTCGATCAAAATTTTTTTTTCATATATTCAGAATTCTATTTAGGCGAAAATCTTTGAACATATCATTTACAAATTTCCACATATATAGCTTTTGAAACTCTTGTTAGCAAGAGATAGATTGAAATCCATAAAAGTTAAAATTCATTTTAGATGGGTAGGAAAAATATTCACACTATGCTAAGGATGTAACATTAGATGAAAACACAGTTGATGTCCTGTTCCGACAAATAGGACTCCAGTTAGTTTCTTGATTTGTGCGACATAAATCAACCAAATAGATTGAGGCACCTAATGTTACAAACTTAAAGTTCAAAAAACGAATAAAATCAAATCTCTATTAGGTTATTAAAAAAGGGTTGGCTGGAAAGATATGGAATTTTGGGAGTTGAGGTGTTGGGAGAGGGGGTAACGAGAATTGGGACTGAGTTAAGTAGCATAACAAGCAGAAGAATCTGTCATTCAAGAAAAAAAAAGTTTAAATGATAGGCTTCTAGATAATCTGCAATTTCATAGGACAAGCTTATCTAATACGTACTGCTACAACATACATATGAAGAACCAACAACTGCTATGTCAAGGCACTCACCATTTCTTGTACAAAGTTGATTCCCATGAGACACACAAACCTGCAATTATAGAAAATGCTGTTTTCAGCTCTGGAGATTTCAGAGTAATCTCAAAGCACGATATTTTCAAAAAAAAAAAAAAAAAAAAAAAAAAAAAAAATCACTCACAAACATCCATGGGTCCATCAGCGAAACCTTCTGCAAGTAGAGTATGAAATGGAGAGCCATGGAGTCCTTCACAGTACATAACACGAAGTTGGTCGGTGTCTTGTTTTACCTGGGGTAAAGAAGAGCATTAAAAATCCCATCACAGTTAATATTGGGGATAAGAAGATATTAATGAAAGCTTTGTCCTGATTCGAAGTTCACAAAGGATCTCATTAATTGCTCCAGAAGCATATGAATTACAATAATGAGTTCAACTTCGTTAAGGAATTATGGGCAAAGAACGTTGAAATAAATTTTACAGAAAGAAATTATGTTTATCACAAATGGACTACCTTCCAATCCTTCTGAAAATTTAAATGAGAGTTACTGGTCCCTGAAGCACTCCTCAACATCTCAAGAAAATTGGCAACCTCTGTTGTGCGGTTTTCCAAAATCTTCCCCACATCTTCTAACCAACCAAAAGTTAAATTGAAAAATATATACAATACAGAAAAAAGATATTTTACATTGTAATTGCTACTGCCTACATGCACAAAATATTTAAGTATGTTGACATTCGATGAAGCAATCTACTCTAGCTAGGCAAAATGTGGAAGTAGGATTGTTAGTTAACTTTAATTCGAAATTTGCATATAAGACTGTCTTAAGCCATTTTACTTCCATAAGGGACCATAACATATTTACCTATTCTCCGTTTCAATAAGAAATTACAAGAAAAAGAAAGGCAATTGATAAATGATTTATTTCATGATTGGGCATCCACCCTTTTAAAACAAGTACATGTCCTTGATATATGATGGCTAGAATCTAGAGTTTATAATATGCAAGATACTACAACAACAGCATCAATACTTTATCCCACTACATTGGGTCGACTGAATGAACCTTTTTCTCTATTGTGTCATGTTAAGAGTCAAATTATTATTTAAATAAATAGAAAATTGTCATTTATAATACTTTCTAACTAAATCTTTTTAGCTTTACCTCTACTTTCTCAATCTAAGCCAAATCTAATACATCTACTCTCCTAACCGAGTCATCGAAATGCTGAATTTTTTTGTGACTAAACCTCCTAAGGGAGACTCTTTCTAATCTTATTTACCACTCGAGCTACTCCAACTTTTTCATGTACATACAATGATATGCAAGATAAAACACCAAAAAAGTCACGAAACAATAGTTATTACCCCATGATTTTAGCCATAACTTGTCGCTTTTAGAGAGGAGGACAATAATAAGAAAACACAAATACAAATACAACAACGGTGCTTCAACATAGAGAGGAGGACAATAATAAGAAAACAAAAATACAACAATGTGAAATACATCAACAAAAGACATAACATAAGAAAAACAGCGAGAATAACAACATAGTGGAACTACAACAACACAAAGTGAGTGTAAGTAACGGTTCACATTGTGGTAATTATTCCAAACTCCTTAGGTGGTGATTAAAATTTAATAGGATGAATCGAAACCCTTCATTAATGAGTTATATTTAACAAACTAATTAAATTACTAAATAACAAATCTGATTTGTATATATCATAAACATATTTTACAGAAAATAAACTAAAAGAAAAAAAAACTACACCATACAACTCATATAAAGCATGACTTTCTACGCTTTAGATTTCCAACTTATATTTTCAACTAGGGTTGTCAAGAGTCATTCAAAGGTGGTGGCACAGTCCCTTCCTTTAAACTACTACACATAATCTGAAGGCAAACCATCCTTTACAAGTTAATATATGCTAGAAATCACAGCTGCTGTAAGACACTTGGCATCTAGTGTCACATAGTTTGATGGGTGTCAAGCTTATCCCAATCACAGGTACCGTCAAACTAGCTTCTTCAAACTACTGTTGGCTAATTTTGTGAGTTCGCTTTTCTATTCCTTCATTCCCCTTTGATCCATAAAATGTAAAATTGCTGTTAACAACAGCTTAGCTAAATTATTTTAATAAAATTTCAAAATAAGCCACCTTCCACACCGTGGCCGCCCCCTTCCTCCCTCCTCTAGCCGCCGGCTTCCCCCTCCTTGAATTTCAAAATTTGAAATTTGAATGATTTATGAGCCATTACTTGTTTCCTAATTTAACTCCTTAATTTTAGGCAATCAATTTAATTGAATTTCAATTTCAAATTTCAAATTCAAATTGATCCAATTGATTGCCCTCATATTAGGAAGTTATTTCTCCTTGAGAAATCTGAGATTTTATTTCAGATTTTGTGAAATATGTGATTAAGTTTGTGGTCCCCATTGCAATAAAACCCAAGCCCCTCTCTCCTAGTCATGTGGCCGGCCCCTTAATGGCCCCTCTCTCTCTCCAATTACAATAATTACTTCCCATTAACTCCCTTAATCCCTCACAAAACTGCCCCCCCCCCTTCCTTTGGAAATTGTTTTGATTTTTTTTTCAAATCAGTTTCCCCTCTCCACGTTTCCTCACTAATGCAATTTCAGAAAACTGAAATTGTTTGTCTCATGAGGCTTTTCTCTCCTACCCGAGCTCCTCTTTGACCTTAATTGTTTTATCTACTCAAACTTTTCAAGTGCTCAAGCCAAACCCACATTCCTCCACCAACCCGCCACCTTCTTCCCCTCTTTTCCCACTTCTTTTGTGCATCTTCCCGCCCGACAAGAATGCATGACTGAACCAGAATGGAACTTTGGGTTTGTGCATGACGACCAAGATCAAGTTGACATCCTCCAATCACTGTTCTTTGATGTGGGCTTCGATTTCGACGATACTATTGAAGATTACATCGACCGCATCCATTACACCTTAGTGTACGTGATCGACGAGCAAATGTCAAAGGGACGCTGGATCATCATTGGACGGCCACCTTCCTCCACCTCTCTGGCCACCTATCCAAGAACGACGATCTTAGGCTCCTTCTTCCTCGGAGTGACCTCGGTTTTAATGTGGAGACTCTTCTTCCGCTAAAGCCTAGACTAGTTGAGCGTATGAACTCCAAAGGTGAAAGTTATCATTATTAACTCGTGGATTCTTGTTTATTGTCGTAGCGTACAATTATTCTTTGCATTCTCTTAAATTGTTTGGTCAAACGACTTCGCTCTTCTTTGCCTAAGCAAGTTAAAAACAGAGAACTCCAAGGATCAATCTTTTGCTATAAGTGATAATTTTATTTTGGATTATTTTGTTAAATATACTCTCTTTAATTTCCCTAAGTAACTCCATGCTAATATTGTTTCACATCAACAATAGATCATGCTAATGAGTCTATCATATAATTGATCAAAAGTCAGAATGAATTCGAGATTAAAATTGAGAATGAGAACATATTTTAACCAAAATTTCTGATAGAAACTAAGCCTATATATGCCTTGCCTAAATATTAAAATGAACAATTCATATCTTATATAGATGATGAATCAAATGATCAATTTGAAAATGCAACTTTTGATGAGCTATCTGATAATATTGTTTTATAATGAATTATCAAATTGATGCTGACATTTATGAATCTCTTAAAATATTAATCATACAAATAATCTTGTGGAGATAATATTTCAAACATAGATGTCAAAGTTAAAACAACAGCAACGTAGACTAATTACTGATGAAAAAAGAATTCAAACAGTCATGCAAATCAACGACATACCACAACAACATTTAAGGAGCCGCCAATTTGTGATGCCAAGATTTATAATATCAAATAGAGAAAGAGATCCTGCATTTTTTGCTTTTGTTTTTTTTTCATTAAACAACAAAGAAAATAAAAAATCTTCATCTTTATAATCGAGAAAATTAATCATATTAAAAAATCATAAAAAGGAATACAAAAGCAAAAGCCAAAAAAAAAAAAATTCAACTAAGTCAAGTCAAGATCCTAAAATTTCAGCAAAATTAAAGGGAGAAAAAAAATGCAAATATTAAAAAAATAAGCTAACCTCCGTTGCTCCTTAAAGAAGACTGAATAAGTTGTTCTTTGACCAGGGACGCAATAGAATCTTCATTTACAAGATCCGGCAACGATAGTGCATTGTCTAATCTCTTTCGAGATTCCAAAATCTTTTGCTTCTTTTCCATTTTGTTCACAGCAAGAGATCTCAAAGTAATACTTCATGTAACAAAATCATGCTGCAACCATATTAAAGAGCTGCTCGATCAAATAACATAATTGGCATTGGAGAAAAAGTTTCATAATATTCAAAATAACTACTCTTGGAGCATCACTTTCCTGGCTGCACTAATAGAACTGTATTTAAGGGATTTAACCAGACGCTTTCAAGAGAATGAAGATTCAAGGATTTTAATATTTGTTTTTAACATTTTCAACATAATAATCATATTTTCACAGATGACAATAACATGAAGGCTCTAGGTGTTGGAATTTTTATCTAGTTGAAAAACATTTCAAAAAATGGTATGGATCTATCAAAAAATTTGATCCAGCATTTACTAAAATTTAAAGAAATATTGCATTGATGAAGAGGCAGCCAAAAAAAAAAATCTTTTTGAATATATTCTGAAAAAGAGAAGGAATATAATAAAAAATCAACAACTGTGATAATTGATATCATCAATTATCGTACATAACCAAAAAGGAGATGACAAGTCATTTCGTATATGTGGAGTATAACGTAAAATTAATGTAATGCAACACAAATGCATCAAATTTGAACCCATTTAGTTTAGATTATGAAGAAAATGGAATCGAAAGTAACTTTCTTAAACCAAACCTAAAAAATGACATGAATTTTTACCAACCCATTTAAGAAAGGCACATATATTTTGAATAAGAAGAAATTTTTGGACAATTGGCTCGAATATTTTTATTTCTTTATGTTGAAAGCAAGGAGGAAGATCTGGATAGATCTTCTTGCAAGAGATAGAGAGAGGAGAGGGGAGAGCCAAAATAATTCTGTAAACTTTATTTCTCTTGGCCTCAATACCTAAAACAAACTAAAGCCTATTTATAGGCTCCTATAAGCTATACAAATAGCTACACAAATGGCTACATATGCCATACAAAAAACCTATACAAAAACAAACCTAAAAATCTGGAATAATATCTAAAAAACACCCCCTTAGTCCAGATTTTACAAAACAAAAGATAACCACTGTTCTTAAAGAACAACCAAAGAACAACAACCCTTTCGGTCTCCTCCGCCAACAGCGTCCACCGACAGTTAAAAGATTTCTCAAGAACCGATAAATCAACTTCTTGAGTTTCTAATTAAATTCAGATTTAATTCCAATATTTAATTAATGCATATGACCCACATTAGGGGTGTAAACAAGTCGAGTCGAGTTTTGGCTCTTATCGAGCTCGGCTCGTCGGTCAGGTAATCAGTTCGAACTCGAGCTCAAGTCGAGCTCAAAAGATGAGCTCGAGCTCGACTCGTCGCACTACGACAGGCTTATCGAGCGGCTCGACGAGCCAGCATTAGGCTTCCCGCAAGCAAGCCCCGCCCGCCCGATTACCGAAGTCTGAATACAGTTTTAATTTTAAATGTTAAATGCTGCAGTGCATTTAATATTTCAGTATTTAATATTAAAGCATAGGTCAAATGAAACTTTTTCTCCCACTCACCCGATTCCCAAAATATGGATTCAACTTTTCTCCCACCCGCCCAAAGACAAAAAATTAATATTAAATGCATTAATGCTGAGGAGAACTAATGTCTCTCTGTCAAATCTCCCTCTCAAAATTCAAATCCAGGCGTCCATCTGTCACACCATTTTCGAGACCAGTAAAACTTCTGTACACGAGCAGCAACACCTCGAGCCCAGCGTGTTTTAGGCGGGATTAGATTTTTTTCTTTTAAGCGGGCGGGATTAGAAAATAATTTATTTCATGTTAACAATGTTTTATACTAGATTAAAAAAATAATAAAAATTTAACAGTTATTCGAGCCGGCTCCCCCCCCCCCCCCCCCCGGCCCCGGCTCGCTCGCCGCCACAC